>NC_092859.1:20338430-20340830 GCF_032062135.1 Pyxicephalus adspersus
TGTTCTTTTTGCAAAATCCTATTGCTGTATTTTCATTTGCTTAATTTGTGAGTAACACAATAACAACATCCATTCTCTCTTAAGGGGCCTGATTTATTAAAGCTTTCCAAGGCTGGAGAGGATACACTTTCATCAGGGAAGCTGGGTGATCCAGCAAACCTGGAATGGATTTCTTAAAAGTAATTTGCTGTTTGTTAGCAAATGTTTTCAATCCTGGTCCAGATCCATTCCAGGTTTGGTGGATCACCCAGCTTCCCTGATGAAAGTGTATCCTCTCCAGTACTGGAGAACTTTATTAAATCAGGCCCAATGTATTAGGACATCTGAAACAGGATGGAACTACAGGACTCTAACAACTTTTATACACAGCACTGACCCTGTCCTACTGTCCATCCTTGATTTAGCCATATTGTTCTAAATAACATTGCTAGGTGCTACAGAGCGAGGTCATTGGGGGGGACACCATCAACATTTTGGTATGAGGCCCCTTGGTCGGTAGTTACCCCTCTGCTGCTATAGCTGCCATATCACAATCCTCTTCATTGCTGATTGACAAACACATTTTTTACCTAACTTTGCATACTGAAAGAATCCAGTACAGTGTATTCTCTGATCATTCCAGGCACCAACCTTCCCCTGCAGGAGATCCTCCAGGCAAGAAGTGTGTGTGCCGATCTCCAGTTATCTTTAGATCCATCCTGTTCACCTTAGTTTACACTGAAAACATATTATCATTAATCAGTACATCTTTAGTACCATTCACACTTTTTACATTTACATTTTGATTTTAGATGTGTATGTGAAGGTTTCTTCTCCTAAAAAGCTACTATAGCATCCCATGTGTGATTTCCTTCTTATATATACCTTATGCATACATGCGGGTGGCCATATTTACTCCCGTTATGTATGGTCTTTTTTTCTTGCTGTACTGTGATTGTAATATAGTTCCTCTTTAAAATAATGTATTCCCTATTTTCACTTCTATAATCTCAGAAGTTGTTCTGGGATATGGTTAATATTTTGCCTGATATACAAGAAGTGACAACATTTGTGTGTATTTTTTTAATATTAGGACTGGATTCACACTACTTGCATTGCATTGATGAGTGTTTTCCCTTTAGTTTGGCTCACAACTAAAATGCTGTTTTTGTTTCCTTATTGCACGCTGCAATTCAATGAAATGTAGCTTGCTCTAATTTTATTTACCATGCACCAATGCAGCTTGTTAGCCTATTCAAAAAGATGGATTTAAGTTTGAAAGGCACACCATGCACCTCAACCTATTGGTGTGAATGAGCCTTGACTCCTCATGGATGATATGTACCTTTAAAATGTTATCTTGCCAGCCTCAAATTCTGTCTGTTTTCCCCATGACACACACATACAGATTATTTCTCCTGAGGAATAGGATTACATTTTTTATCCAACAACTTTATCTATATTTATTCCCCTTCAATTCTCATGAGATTTGTAGTCACAGGCTGCAGTATCTCCTAGGTGGAACTAAAATTAGAAAATTGCAAGCTATGTCTTTTCTGCAAAAAAACAAACTTACCTGCTTGTTCACAACTTAATTCACTTTCTTTTCGCTCTTTTGCCAGCACCAACAACTTCATCTGGTCCTTGTAGCAGGAATGGTGACGCTTTCTGATTATTCCTCTGGAGAGCCACCTAAGGGTTAATCTTTTTAGCAAGTCAAATACAAAAACATGGAATACTGAATACATGTGTTGTGGATGTTCAGGTGGATTTGTGTAAACTGTCTGGTCTGTGCCCTTGTGAACATCTTGTGTTCTCCTTCCCACACTAGGTTGGGGTGACCTGATAAGAGGAAAGTTATGGCTGTTGTGCCCCGATGGGTCACGAGAATGAAAGCAACAGGTAATATACAAAATATATTCTCATACTAACAATTACAAGTTTTGTTTTCATAATATAATGTAACAAGGTCAAAATGAGCTAGCAATGGTTATGTAACAGGTTGATTGGTTGAGATTAGTGTATAACTGTAAACTCCAGATATCATAGAATTGAGTAGGGATTTTTTTAAGTGTGCGATCTGCTGCACTAGAGGTTAATTAACCCCTAGTGCAGGGGATCACACATCTTCTCAATGAATGCAGCCCGAGGCGGCCGCATTCTTTGAAAATATCTCTGGGATTAGAGGTAATTAACCTCTAGTACCGGGGATCACACATCTTCTCAATGAATGCAGCCCGAGACGGCCGCATTCATTGAAAATATCTCTGGGATTAGAGGTTAATTAACCTCTAGTGCAGGGGATCACACATCTTCTCAATGAATGCAGCCCGAGACGGCCGCATTCATTGAAAATATCTCTGGGATTAGAGGTTAATTAACCCCTAGTGCAGGGGATCACACATCTTCTCAATGAATGCA
>NC_092859.1:20341847-20411895 GCF_032062135.1 Pyxicephalus adspersus
CCTGAATCAGTTTTGTACTGGCCTGACCCAGTGCTCTTCATTTTTTTCTGCTTGGGCTGCTAGTTTCTTTGTACATATGTACATAAGGTTATGTAGCCTGTGAATATAAAAGTATTAATAACAAAACTACAATTTCTTCACTCTTTACTTACATTGAAACTTCAGCATTGAAAAGCATGAATAGAAGTCAGTTAACTGCAGCACATAACAAGAGCAATTTGTCATTTTTCTATCCAAGGTGAGATGTGTTGGGTTTCTGGGACAATATAGACAGTACTCATCCCGATAATATTAATCATATGTATTTGTATCTGTCTCTTTCTATGTGATTGTCTATTTCTGAATGTTCTATTTCCTCTTTCTATTTATATCCTGAGCACGCATCTATATGAGTAACGGAAATAGACTTTCGGCTAGATAAAGTGGAAGTATCCCCCACCACCATCACTTGGCTTACAGAGTGTCCTATTTATGAAACTCACAGCATGCACAGAACAGAGGTGTGCAAAGGACACCTGTGGTAATTTAATTGATGATAAAAAGGTTTGCTGAACTATGCTACAGCACATGTGACTTTTATATAGCGGGACTCACATAAAAGAAGCAGAAAGGAAAAGTCTTAATCTACCTTTGCATTTTTGTCTTTGTTCTAGTACAGCATAATATATTGAATATAGGTCATAGTTGCTACTTTCTTCTAGTTCAGTTCAGTTCTTTCTCAACTTTTTTTAACATGGAGGAACCTCTAAAATAACTTTCAGGTCTTCAGGGAACCCTTGCTATAATTACTATATCCACAGCTCACAGTATATTATTGTGGTGGTCATTGGGAAGAATGCCTCTTACATTGCTGGCCATTCAGAAGAATGTCATTCTTACAGATAGCCAAATAGATTGGTGTCACATAAACTGAATTGAAAGACAAATTCTCATTGTTCAAGAAATCTTTAGCAACCTCTGGAGGAAACCTAGGGTTCCATGGACCCTGGATAAGAACCACGGCCTAGTTTATGCTTGTAGCCAACAGAATTTGAGCTATTGTCATTATGATTTGGAGAACATATATGCAACTATGTGTCTAGAGATGCTCCAGAGCTATTTATTCCATAGTTATGGGAACCATAAGCATGATGTAAACTTCATGCTCCCATCTTCAACCTAATATTCATCCATGACCCTTCAAAAATAAAATAGCCAGGGGATGAAGTAGCTTGTTTCTTTTGAATTGCAGTTCATAGAAACATGTTCCCTGAAGTCTATTCCAGCTCTGTTGTTAAAATATATATATCTCTTGCAAGTCTTGTTGAAGTGGAACATTGAAGACTTGCAAGTCTTGTTGATGAGGAATTCCTAAGACATGTTGTCCATTTACTATTTGCCTCTTTTAAATAAAAAGTTATTTTTAATTTTACAAAGGTTTTTGGAACCTTTGTAACATGGGGAAACCTAAAAATAACTTTTAGATCTCAGGGACCCCTGCTATAATTCCTGTATCCACAGCTCATATATATATATATATATATATATATATATATATATATATATATTCTGGGAATTACATCTAACATAGAACAGGTAAATACTCAAGAAACAAGAACAGAAACCAAGAATTAAGTACAGCACAACGGTACCCCCCCTCTTGTAATATAAGCATCATAATTTGTGGTATACATACCCATGAAGTATAAGGTTTCCTTAATTTTTATGATTTTCTTTTTCAATATAAAAGTAAAGTAGAAGTATATTTATGTAACGTGAATATATACTCCAGTGATGTGACATTTGTGGCCTTTTCCAGGTTCCTGATTTTGGCAACATTGATTATCAGCAGCAACACGCAAAACTTCCAATGTATGCTCTGATATTTGCATTGAAGAGGAAATCACAAACAGGAAGAATCCCTTATTGCAGAAGAGACATAGTATGCATCATCTGCAGTAAAGAAAAAAAACTTGCTTGTTCACACAATTTTGCATTAAAACCTAAAGTTCCTAATGTTTTTGGCATAAGCAATTATTTGGCCAATGTTGTCAGAGCAAAAATCATTCATCATCAAGATATTGGAGCAGGGAATTGGAACAGCTCGTCTGTAGTCCCCACCAGGCAGATTTACCATTTTTTGTCCTGGTAACAGAAACAATAGGGACTGACGAAATTTGCCACTAGAACAAAAGGTAACTTTCTGTTGCACCTCCAAATCCTCTACACCAGGTGTCCCCAACCTGTGGTCAGCAGACCCTGCTTTGGGGGGGGCACACCGGCCAGAACTGCGGACCATGTACCCTGGGTTGTGTTTCTGGATTGGAGAGTGGGCAGGTTCTAGAGTCATGATGTCACCCTGGGGGGAAGTTTCTTCTCCTTTGAGTGATACACGGCTCCCCCGCGCATGCACGCTCCGGAGTCCCTAAGTTTAGTGGTCCATAGATCCCAAAAGGTTGGGGACCACTGCTCTACACCATCCAGAACTATTCATACAATTTGTGGCCTATTCACACCACCTCCATTAGGCTTAGTAGGTTTATAAAATAACAAGGGATCCGACTACTGTAGCCATCTGCCTTTAATGATCAGCAAAGAATTATGTATCTATCTACTATTTGTAAGTAATTCTGTACAATTGCAATAGAAATGGTGAGCAAAAATTAAAAAGACAATACTAATATGTTATAACCTTACATATTGTATGATGACCCCCTTTGTGTATAATAATTGCTATATTGTGTGTCAGGTTCCAGTTATATCTTTGCTACTTCCATAGGTGACTCAGAAGCCCCCTCCAGCCTTCTATGGAGAAAATGATATTATACCTATTGTTATAAATTGATTTTGCAATTGGCCTGGACATCTTGCATTTTGTTTAATTCCTTTAGAAACAATTAAACCAATTATTCAAGAGAACTGTGATAGCTTTTTCTTAGTACACAGTGGGCAGCTGCTGTACTCTGTGCCCATTAGCAATGGGCTCATAGCTCAATAGCTGCCAATGTATACAATGCACTGTCTGCCTGCTGTTGAAGTATACAACGAAGGACCTTCATGGTCCTCTATTTGTTTATTGGAAGCTGCACATTTACAAAGATTAAAAACTATTTTTATGTTCTATTATGTTAAAGTCTCAATTAGATTTTACTGATTGGGTTTAGATCTATTTAATTGATATATCACATGCAGGCATGGGGAAGTAAAATGCATAGCGGCATCACATGCATCCGATCTACATTACATAGGTGTACACAAAAATAATGAAATGTTATTTGTTCTGCTGTGTTTATTGCAACACAGCAGAACACACAAATAGACTTTCATCTCTTATGACACTGTAAGTTTCAAAGCGGAAGAATGTTGAAGAGAGGGAGGAACTGAGAACTGCCAAACAGAAGAATAAAAAGTATTGCAGAGTAAAGATAGATTCCATATGTTAGAATGCAACTTATGAAAGAGTTTGCAAAGAGGGATGCAGAAAAAGACACACAAAAATGAAGCCAAACTCTATTATAGAGAGTGACAGAAAGGCAGAATGAAGAGTCTGTAAAAGGCTCACACACATTTTCAAAGGGAAGTTGATGATGACGAGAGTGTTCCTGGGTGTTACAGAGCTGTTCATTTTAGGAGATAATCGGTGAGGACAGTGTTTAGAGCTGAGGAAGTTAACTTTTGTTTTTATGCAGAAGAGAACGTTCATGGTTGAACAACTGCAAAGGGTGTTTCTCATGGCCAGTGCATGGTGTGCAGTCACCAGTACCATCACCAACTGAGTACAGTAAAGGTGGACATTGTCATAGCTGGTGAGATAAGTTTAGGAGGGGAGGTAGGTGAAAGCACAGGGAAAGATGATGGAAGGTGGATTAGTAAAACAAGGCTTTCTCTATCTGCAACATCAGCAACGCTTTGGAAAGGTGAGTGCAATAAAATAACTTTATCTGTCCATGCAAAATCTTTGTATTTATCTATATATCTTTTCTAAGCCAAATTACAGTATAGCTTTTTATTGTGGTCGTGCAGATGCAAAACAAGTAAAGAAAATGCCATTTTTGGTTATCTTTAATGATGGGCAGTGTCATTTTGATTACGTTCAATTTAGCCCAAAAAACCTTTTGAGGTCAGAAAAAATTATTGTTAAGAAAACAGAATTTTAAAGTCACCTGCTGACTTTTTGTGTCCATTGCAAAGTTCCTCAACATAGTATAGTTACCACAAATTGCTGGTCAGGGAACGGGTGAAATCCAAAGATAAGTTATAGATGGGAAAACATGTTTATAATGCTGGGTGTAACTTGCATCCAAGTTTTGCTTATTAGGATCTCATATCAATTGGTAATATTCTTGACACTTTCATTCGCTCACAAATATGACATGTTATCTGCAGATGCAAGAAACATTTGTAATATCAAAAAACATTTTTGGAAATTGTGTAGATTTTGTTTATTTTATTTTTGTAAAGGGAGCAAATCGGGAATCACACACTCAATGTCCCTGTTTTCCTGGCCAGCCAGGTTGCATGCCCAGACAAAAGGCCTAGTATTGATATTAGAGCCTCCTTATATCTTTTTTAATAAAAAATCAGCAGTGTAATAAACCCTCACTCTCTTGAGAAGCTACTTGAGCTGCTGCTATTTGAAAATGTAAGGTTTAATGTCCCTCACTGGGTACTGTGGTTCCTCCTGGCACCCATGCCACTATTGTATGTCCTGGTATGTTCAGGAGGAGGCTCACATACTCATTGCACCCTTTTTCCTAGCCAGCCAGGTTCCATGCCTGGAGAAGGCCTAATAGGGGTTCCCCATGCCATTTTTATAGAAAAATCAGGGGTGTAATAAACCATCACTCTCTTGGGGATCTGCTTCTATCTGACATTTTAAGGTGTAATGTTCCCGCTGGTGACTGTGGTCCCTCCTGGCAACACCCATTTCATATTGTATGTCCTGCAGAGGTATAATGGTGGGCAAAAATAAACCCCAGCAGCAGGTCTGGTGCTGTTTAGGATTTAGCACACTGCCTGTTGAAAAAGTAAGCATTAGCTCTTTTTTTTTTTTTTAGAGTGCTTTTATCTTTTTGTGTTAGTGACGGGTCATTGTATAGTAAAAAAAAAAAAAAAAGGACAAAGATTGCTTTCTTTCCAGCTTCAGCAGTAAAGTTTCTAATGAATAGTAAGCAGCAACATATGTAACAATACTGATACTTTGAATACACCTTAAGCCTGGGCCCTATATTAGGAAGGTGCTAAGATTTGTGTATGGAGCTTCATAAGCAGAGAAAAAAATGAATAGCAAGATATGGAGCTGAAACTAGCAGGCAATTGAATCGAGAAATATTTTTGAAAAAATTTCAAACCCATCTAGTGTGAACAGTTGAGAAGTTATTCAAATATCCCTGAGGTTGCTATTTAGAATCAGAGGCAAGAACTAATGACAAATAAGAATATCAGGATATTTGTAAATCAGGTAAGTGTATCTCTATAACAAATTAAGAGCTTCCCATGGTTGGTTCTGCTGAGCTCTTGGAGATTGAGTACTAAGAACGACAGCCTGAAAAACTACTTGTTGCTTAGATTAAATTAATAACCATTGTAAAATGTGCAACGGCATGATGCAAAAATAAGTTGTTCGTAAATATGAAGTGAGCCTGAGAGTTTTGTAAAATTGTCTTTAGCAGGTTTCTATTTGAACATCTACTAGTTACTACTAGTCTACTAGATCTAATAGTTTATAAGATTCCTTGGAAAGATTATATTTTTTACATCTATTTGTAGCTCCTTCTAAAGAAATGTCATCATCCAACAATGACACATAAACGTTCCATAATATTACTGTATTAATAAAGATTTTGACCACCAGGCTGCAATAAAATGTATTATCTATTAAAAAAAAGATATTTCTTACCTTCAATGGTCCTTTTGGCTGTGTAGAATCGTAGATATAAGATTTTTACTTTATTGTAGAATAAGTAGAAAGATTGCTTTTCTAGCTAGAAGTAGTTGGTTGTCTGGGGGGAGCACTTTGGCATTTTCACCTTCTCTTGGAATTGTATAGATTTTGTAGTATTTGAATTCACCCAAAGATTTCCTTCCACATTTTCTTAATTTGCAATTTCTTTTCTATGTGGCCCCCATTTTGTTTTCTTATGAAAATCCACATGTGATTGGAAACCTCATTTTGTTTACCCTGCTTTTTGGTTAACAAATAATATTCATTATCATATTAGTTCTGTCCTCCAGCCTTTCTTCTGGGCTTACAACAGTTAACTAGCTGATTATTCAGCTGCTTTTTTATGTTTCTATTTCCACATACAGATTTGCTTTTTCCAGTCTGTTTTCTAATTTAGGCTTGTATTTGTCCCTCGTTCCTACTTCTTTTACAGTATTTCTTTTAACAGCACTGCAGTCTTTCTCAACCAAGATTCCTCCAACATTTTTTGAGGTTCTTCGAATTGTGGATGATTGACCTCCTATTCAATGCATAGTTCTGGGGCCAACACCACTTAGTAGTAATAATGATGTATTTAGTTAAAGTGTAACTTTCACCAGAAAATAAAATGACACCTTTACTTCCTCAGAGCCCATGATACATCCACAACTGGCTTTCATTAAGTCTGTGCCATCTTGGATTCTTTCTTTGTTTGGTGCAGAGAAACCACTGGGCTTCCTTTTCTACTTCCTTCTTGCGCACAGGCACAAGATCTGTTGGCGTTGCCTCTTGTAAATGTAAAAAAAATTAATGTTAATGTAAATTTAAAATGTAAAAAAAAAACTAAGTGCCCATCTCACTGCGCATGCATTTGCAGATTCATTCCTATTGCCATGCCCAAAAAAATATGTTTATTAGAGGTTCCATGAGACCAGAAAAATATAGTTTAATTCAAGGTTTCCCCAGGTTAAAAATGTTAAGAAAAGCCGCTCTACAGGTTTCTAATTTTTTGTACTTCTATTTTACTAATTCTGTTTATCATATGATCAAAGACTTAATATTTAGAATTATTCATTGTTTGTGTTTACATGTTTGTTATCTAAAATATTATAAAACATATAAAATGTTCTTTCTTTTAAAGATAAACTTTAGCTTCACTAGTACATGTAATGTGAATGCTATGTTTTTCCAAAAAAAAAAAAAAGGGCAGACAATGGTGTGCCTACCCATGCCTTGTTTTATACAGAATGTCTATGTAGATGTAACCATCATGGGGAAGGATCAGGGCTTTGATTCCTCATATTGGGCCTGATTTATTAGAGCTCCCCAAGACTGGAGATGATACACTTTCATCAGTGAACCTGGGTGATCCAAAGAACCTGGAATTGATCTGGTCCAGGATTAAAAACATTGGATAACAAATAGCAGATGACTTTAGGAAATCATGGATAAATAATGCTGGATAACCCAGGTTCACAGATGAAAGTGTATCCTCTCCAGCCTCAGAGAGGCCTATTATCACCAGCACCTTAATGACTGTGGAAGAATGACTGAAGTATATTCAAACAGTAGGTGAGGTGAAGAAAGGGCAGAACCACAGAATAAATGGCAATGGAAGGAAGATTTGTGCCCTGAAGGTCTACAGTTACCGCATACTCTCTAGCAAGAAGAACAGAAAGAAGCACAATAGTAGTATCCCCAAATGTTACTTCAGTCTGGTTGGATTAGCACCCAAAGACAGCAGTGCCTTGAAAAGTCTCACACAGCACATATATTTGGGCTCCAGACACAGAATATGCGCTGCTATTTTTCAGAAGGATAAAAGTGCAATTCTCAAGGTAAAACATGGGAAAATTTTACATTTCTAGATGTTCCCTATCATACCGTGTTTCCCCGAAAATAAGACCTACCCCAAAAGTAAGCCCTAGCATGCTAATCATGCAAGGGTGAAATATAAGCCCTACCCCAAAAGTAAGCCCTATTGGCTTCTTCGGAGGGTGTGGTCATGTGGTACACGGAGGGATACCAAGAGGAAGGAGAGAGCAGAGAGAGAGCACGAGATTTCAAAAGCACTGGAGCAAGGGGTGAAGAAATCGCAGGGTTAATTAACCTACAGTACTCTGGTGTGACACTAGCACTAAGAGGTTGGTGGATTCCCTTTTCAAAAAGTCCTTGCTGGTATTTCATTCATTAGCAGCAATGCATATTTATTAATTGATTATTTTTTGCTTTTACTCAGATTTAACATGTAACTCTATGAGTCACATGTTAATTGTCAGCACATTTTCTTGTTATGTTGCACTTGTTTGCTTATGAAGCTGTGTTTTTTTCATTGATCATTTTTGTCCATTCTTATTCATGACTTCTTGTATATACCAGAAGAAATCTGTGATTTTGACAGGTCACAGGTAACACAGAGGTATCTTTCTATAGCATTGTAATATTGGTTACAGGTTTTGGTAAATAGAGATTTTTGTACATGAATAAATATAGATTTTTTGTGAGAAAAATAAGACATCCCCTGAGAATAAGCCCTAATGAGATTTTCAGAGATAAAATAAATATAAGACCCTGTCCTATTTTTGGGGAAACATGGTAGCAAATCTTCATGTTTTAGTTCCCGTTTTTAGTTACCCTTTGTGCATCACCGCCATGTTTTTTCATGGGTCCTTTTGGTTCCTGTGTATGGTCTGTGCACTGGTTGCTATCTATTACATTCTAAACACGAGCTGTTTCATCATTTCCAGTTTCCTAAAAAAGTCAGCCTTGATATCTTTCTCATCTTGTTAAGGTACACATACCTATCATAATGTCATTGAATGCACATCACTCTTCTTCTTTTTCTCTGATTAACATGGCTGAAGTTGGTAACTGGTGAATTTCAATCCTCATGTGCAGGAACTGTAAAATCTGTCAATCGTCGTCTTCATAGAGGAACATGGAGCATTCTGGCTTTAGTATTCTCTGACCTTTCCATTTCATTTCCTGTAGATCTGAAGTCCTTGTTTCATGTTTCCTTATATTTTATTTCTGTTCTCCCATTGGGCCTGATTTATTAATGCTCTCCAAGGCTGGAAAAGATACACTTTCATCAGTGAAGCTGGGTGATCCAGCAAACCTGGAATTAATTTCTTCAGTCATTTATAATGTGCTAGCAATGGTTTTGAATCCTGGACCAGATCCATTCCATGTTTGCTGGATCACACAGCTTCACTGATAAAAGTGTATCTTCCCCAGCCTTGGAGAACTTGAATAAATCAGGCTCATTGTTCTTAGCTTATTTTTTAAAGTAAGCACACCCCATGTTCTGAGCCACACTGCATGATTCTTTCTAGGCTGCTCCAACATGTTTTATATACATCTAAAGACATTTTTGGAAAAGAGTGTAAACAATTTTACTACTGATGATAACTTTCCAGGTTACAAGGCCATACAAGGTTCATGAAACAAGGAGTGATAGGCCAAGTAGACCATAAAGCAGGCCACTCTCCTATTTTTTTAAATTTTTATTTCATTTTTCAAGATTTTAGGAATAGGGTAAAGAGATCATACAGTACAAGCGATACCAATATAAATAGCAAAATAACATTGAGACAATGAAACAATGTAACAAAGCAGGCAAAGCCAAAAAACAATGACTAACTAGGGTAGAGGTTCACAGAT
Organism: Pyxicephalus adspersus; assembly: GCF_032062135.1. Classification (NCBI taxonomy): domain Eukaryota; kingdom Metazoa; phylum Chordata; class Amphibia; order Anura; family Pyxicephalidae; genus Pyxicephalus; species Pyxicephalus adspersus. The sequence goes on from NC_092859.1 coordinate 20,351,413, forward strand.
GACATGGGAGAAATAAATGGTTAAGGGAATAAGCAAGGGGTCTCGCTTCTAAATATGAGAGGGGCCAGAGTCACAGTATGACATTTTTTTTTACTTTTTTACTAATAATTTATGTCATTTGTATTCCTATACGGTTGACTGATTTCCTATATGACATATGGGAAAGTTGTTGGTGGTTGAAGTTTAAGTAAATTGGATGTCCTGAGGGACAGTGTGCCAACCCTATAAAAATATATAGGATATATAAAGAACAATGGAGAAGAAGTTTTTTTTGGCAAACAAAAAAGTATTGTATTCTTTAATACATCTCATAAGAGATGTATCATTGAATACAATACTTTTTTGTTTGCCAAAAAACCCTTCTTCTCCTTTGTTAATTACATATCCTGATTTCCTATATGGCCACAAACTAATCTTTCAGTAAATAATTACTTTAAGAGTTTTACTCCAGCTCCTGAAGTTTTATGATGGTTAGCATTTTCATTGAACCTCTGGTAGCTGTGGCACCACCAATCATTAGGTATTCTATTGCAGGTTATGGCCCTAATTTAGTAGTCCACCCTTCCTGTTTGACACGGTGACCATTGAAATTTAGGAAAAGCATGATCTTTTGAATTGTCATCAGGTCAAGAATAATAAAAATTCTTCCAATGGGAACTTTTGGTCCTGTGACAATAGTCTTGGAGAGGACTCCCCTTATTTTATAGAAGTTTTTAATTCCTGGTAATTTGTGAAACAGTATTAGAAGTAAAGATAATTTTCCCAATGGGCCACAGACAACAAGAAAAAACCTACCTGGGGATTTAACATTTTACACTCTTTTCCAAAAATGTCTTTAGATGTATATAAAACATGTTCTTTGTAATAATTGTGTTTATCTCAGAAAGTCTGCAGGAGGTAGTGAAGTCAGGATCTCCAGGTGTCTAACACTTTCAGATTTTGCTCTGATAAGAATACTTTTGGCTTGACACCTAAAACACTTTGGTAGTGAAGAATAGTTACTCCCCTGAGCAGATGTTCATGATACATTTCTAGCAGTGACGTGATCCCTCAATGAAAAGAAGCTAAACAATATACCAAGTAGAACATGTAAAAGAATACATTATGTGTTTATGTATGTAGTGGAGTGGTTGGGATCCCCTTACGTTGTGGTGACATTGAGTGATGAGAAGAGAAATTCTTTATTGTAAGAGAAGCCCTGCTTTCTGATTGGGTTACGCATGTGCTTTGCATAGTACATAGGATCTTTTTGGGCTTGCCTGCAGAGTGCACATGATATGCAAGGATAGAATAATATAGAGAACTGCAGATTGGTATAACTTATTTGTGTGTGCCATGAAGCTGAAGCATTGAGTTGTGACAGACAACAGAGCAGGATATCCTGTTATCTGTTACTATTTATTGCCAGCAAGTTCTGTATGAGAGATCTGTCTCTCCATTATACAAATGTTTGTTACTGCTCTGGAAACAATGTAATTGAATTTAGTACTATTCTGGGCTTCTTGCTTTCCACCCCTAGTAGTTCCCCATTATTGCTCCCTACTGGCAATATTTTATCATATTTTTTACTTACATTTCCATATTTGTTCTGGCTGATCTTTTCATTTTTATGCTCCTCTTCCTCTCCAGTATGTTCCTTGTAAAGGGTAGTCCTGGATAATACCATGGTGACATTTGCACCTTTCTGAGTCTGAAGGAGATTTAGTTATCCAAAAAATTTGCAGTTTCTTAACAAATTTTAGTTTCTCAAGTGTGTCACTATATTATTTTTTACACATATACACGGTGGATGCATAACGCTGTGCCTGATATCCTGTAATGAAAAATTGGCAACGTAAGTGACAGGTCTAGATTGAAGGTGAGTATTGAAGCCTACAGCTGAGCTTTAACATTTTCACAGCAGGACTCAACAGGGGTTTTATCCTTAGGTGCCAGAGCCTGCTTATAAACATGTCTGCTATTTAGAAAAGAAATGAATGAAAGTGCAAGCTGTGAACCCAACGGTGTCTTTCAAATATGTGTTACTAGTGATTATCAAACATGTTTTTTTTTCTTTGTTTGATCATTTCTGTATTTTGGTCTAAATTTTTATCAGATCCGAATCAGATTTTTTTTTCAACTCATGTTCTTTTAATCCAATAAAATCTTTCATCAAAAGTTAGTTTTTTTACACATTTTCTTTTTACAACTCCTGTGTTCTTTCAGTTCAATGAAATCTTTTATCCAATGTCAATTTTACGTCTTATTTTGTGTTCAATCATATCAATGAAATCTTTTATCCAAAGTCATTTTTACGTCTTATTTTGTGTCCCGTGAACTCAGTGGCATCTTTTATCAAGAGTCATTTTTTACACTTCCTATTTTTGTCTTCCTATGAATTCAATGAAATCTTTTATCCAAGTTCAGGAAAAAAAATCAATTGATGCTGTTGAAAATTCTATCCAGTTACTATTTGATCAACTTTAGATTCCTTTGGAAATGACAAATGCAAGGATCAAGTAAGGAAAATGTTAAATTCATTACAAACTTAAACCCTATTGAAAATTAATATTTATTAGTAAACCTGCCCAATCATGTGCTAACGTGATAGGATCTAGAAAAGAAAAAAGTGTTGGGTACTTAGATTAGATTTCCTAGATTTGATTGCAACACCAAATAATAAAATTACAATGTGTATTGATATGTTAAACATCAAGGTATACTACAAGTAAATAAATATGAAAGATTTTGCCTATCTGCTAGAATACTTGTACATACCTGTGTGTTTGTACAGTTGTGTTCAGTTATTGATACATCACAAGCACGCCGCATTGCTGGAACACTTACCTCAGCTCATGTTGCCTGCCCAGAACTACAAATGAAATAATGGACCTGATTTAGGCTGGAGAGGAGAGACTGCACCACATTTCTGAGTTTGTATATGGTGACAATAAGCTTTATCATGGCAAATTATAGGCTCCACTAAAAGGGCTTCGGGACAGGGTAACAACTAAGGGGAGCAACTGCGAGATGGGGAAAGAGTCATTAGATGACTGAAGAAGGTCCTTCATGGCAGGATTACCAGGTATTTTTTTTTAAGAAAGCTGTAGCTTTACCTCAATTGAACATTTTATTCTATTTCTATTTTATTCTATATTCTAATTCTATTGAAGTTGAATCTGATTATGTTTAGATCTTGGTTCAAAAGAAACAGTTTTTGTAGCTTGGCACTGTAAAAAGTGCAATACTCGCTCCCCAAACCCACTGTCACCTGCTGACTTATTCTATTCTAGATTAAATGATGGCCAGTGCAGTCAACCCATTTCCTGAGCATCTAGGCTGTAATAGCCACATAGCTAGGGGGTACATCAATAACAGGGCTGTTTCTTCCTATAAGCAGTGAAGATGAATAACTTGGGGTGGAATTAAACTCTACGTGAACCCAAGACCTAGAGCGTCAAGGCTCAGCCACCAGCCAAGTAGCCATCATACTGTCCCTACAGTGTCCCACCCTACTCTTCCTGGGCCATTGTGTTACTTATAGAGTGTTGTGGTTTGCACAAGGCTAAATTGTAATAAAAAGCAATACACATACCTACTATGTTGCCAATGTAGAAAAGAATACAAAATAAGTAAAATGGAAGTTTTTTTTCTTTACCCCTAGTAATCAACTCATTTTTGCAGATACATTTTGTAGAGGAAGTCCCAGCCTATGTTAGCTTTAAAATATTGATGCAATTTTCAGGAACTTTGTCACACACTGTGAACATCTGCGGTCACAATAATCTATTTTGCATTGTAAATGTTCTTTAATTGGTGCGCCACAAAGCTATGTATTGAAAGTTATATTCAGCATTTGTGACCAGAAAGATGGCATAATGGTGTTTCCTTCACACTGCTGACATTATTATTTTAATTGGAAATCAAGCAAAACTTTTTTTTTACTAGTTTCAGAAAAGTGTAGAGGAGTTGGAACCCTGATTTTTGTTGCCTGTGTCCCCACTGGGCAGAGTCAGCTTCACATATTGTTATCATGACCAGTAGGGATGAAAAACACCACATGGGTTCAAGGTGAATCCTGCAGGTTTGACATCTGCAGTCCCAGTGATTTCATGTGCACATTCTCTTGGGAGATTTTTTTTAAGCCATAATGCTTTGAATCATTTTGAATCATTTGGATTAGCCAGCCTTTTACTATAAAAGGCTTTCCTTAAAAATGGTCTTTTGTTTCAGAGTTGGTATTTGGGGGGTTTCCTCAATTTCATTTTATGTTGATAATTATTTGTTTTTAATGTTGGTGTGCACAATGCCTAGCTTTCACTTGTTTCTAACCATCTGTTTTTAGAGCTGTCTTTTGGTTGTCAGTACAAGAACCGTGTACATCTTCAAAGCCTCATCCTATATCAACCACAGGGCTGAGCCACAAAGGCACATTTTACACTGTTGTATCATCTACAGTGCCTTAACCATTGTAGTAGATCTCTTGCTCTTTCTCTCTAAAAAATCTGAGCCCTCATATTTCTTGCAGTAAAACTCCTGCTTGTACTCTGTGTCTAGTAAATTTGGACATAACCTTGCTCATTAAAACTGTCCTGCTGCTTGTCAATTTTATAATATTATGTCATCTACAGACTCCTAAATCTTTTAGTAAATATACATGCCTGCCTTCTTTTTTTCACATACACTTCATCCTATTCCCCCACATTAAAAAATATCCTGTTCCTAGCTACTTTTACACTTCTGTGTCCTCTGCAGTCTATTAATGATTCTATTAACACTTAAAGAATTACTATGTCTCATTGTTAAAACTGCCTGAAAAAACATAATTCCCCAATTATGTTACTTAAAGGATAATTCACTGCTGCTCCTCAAGCAGCATTAAAAGTTGGTATTATTTTTTTTTTTTATTCACTATTATAAATGTCCTCCATGGTAATGCCTAGCCCACCATTACTTTTTGACAATTGTTTGCCTTAGCTATTCAAAGGGTCAAAACTTACTAATAAGATTTACCTCTCATAGAATTCAGAGGGATTCAGTGCTAAATTCAGGTTTGCCAGGTTCCTAATAGGATTTTGCATAGATTGGGGAAGAAATGCAAACCTGGCTATCTTGGAATATATTTTAAAGATTTCACCTTACTTCTTGCCCTGCTGACAATGATTTTACCAGCCAGAAAATGGGGGATAATCTGCCACAAAGACTCTGGGGTTTAAGCCTTCTCAAGAAAAGCATTGTTATTTCTGTGTTACTATTTAAGTTCTCCTCCAGTAAGCTTGTAACTTCCTGTTGTGTGCTAAGAATGCTTAGCTGCACTAAAATCCCAAGAAGCATTAGCCCTGTCCATTTCTCCTTTTATTTGTGTTTATCTACAGGACACTTTCCCCTCATGTTAAATAGATAAAGATAGGGTAAGGTGGTCTTTAATCTACAGAAGCCAACTTGGCAGGAGCACTGTGTTGTCAACTGAAACAGAAAGTTAGGAGCTGTGAATATGGGGCAGAATCAACATGCATTTTTCCATGCTTGCATAATATAAAAGAAACAAAACATAGGGAAATATGATTGAATTGCAGATTTGCGGATATACCCTTCAAATCCATTTCTGCACACACACTTATCATCAGCTCACCTGTATTTTCTTAAATGTGTTAAGACCCCATGCAAAAGATCCTGAGGGTAAGCTGTTTTTTTCTGCACATACCGTGCATCTGTAATGGTAGCCAAATCATCTAGGAGGACCTAAAACCATAAAAATGACCTTCAAGGCCTTCAAGGGTTGCAGCAGTTTCATTAAAAACCATACCTAAATATAACCAAAAATGGCAGTTGGACATCCCTGTGATATTGTCACATAATTTCAAACTAGCAAACCATGAAGTGATCTTTTTTGGAAAATCTTATTTGTAAAATTTCCCATTCACACCTTTGATAAAGTTAAATGCAAGTGAAAATGCAAACAAATTGCACGATGAGACATGTGGCAGTAAAGTAAATGTCATTGACCATATCTAGGTTTCATTCAAGTAGTATTTTGCAGAACTTTTACCAAAAACAATCTGACACTGATTTGCATTCTTTACATGCATTCTTATACAAGAAGTGTTCTCTCTCATCCGGGAAAATGTGTGAAAAATTGCTTGCAAATGAAAGAAAAAAGTGTAAGGCAGCTTAAAGAAGCACTTCCAGTAAAATTTAATTTTGTTTCTGCAATAAAACCTTTTCATAAAGATCAAGATATGCTAATCCAGAAATTACATGTGTGATTATAAAGCTACTAAAATAATATTTAAGTAGCAAGTCACCTTCACTTCTGCTACACACAGTACTTTTACTGAGTGCTATAAAAGGCATAGGGTGTATAGAAACACATAAGAAAAGCCATTCAGGCTGCCCTTAGCTCACTCAGAAGCGGGTAGGGCTCAGATTGTCCTCAAGAGCCCAAATGTACACATAGATGGAATATCATTGTTTAGTTTGTAGTGTAAAGAAGCTTTTACAAAGTGATTCTGATCATTCTTTTAAAGGGTAAGTCTGTAATGATATATTTAAAATTTGTGGAATGTGTCAACAGGTTGTGTTATGTATTTAACTTATTGTGTTCTGTTTGTCGTTTATATATTTAATGCTATAGCATGGTTGACATTTGCATTAGTTTATGGACTATAATTATGCAGAGATCACCGAGGGCAGAATGCCTTTGTTCTATAAATATCTAGGATACTCTCCAGAAAAGATGGCTGGGGTCGGACTCCCTGCTATAGTCACATGGTTAGATGATCCACTCTGGCCAAGATGATCACCCAAGAAAAGTCAACCAATGTTCCAACCCCAGTCATTAGTACACATCCATTTTGAAGGTTCACGGGTGGCAGGAAATGAGCTCATATCAGTTTACCATCCAGTCCACTAAGCCATGCTATAATTGTGGTAATGTGAAAAACAGCAACCTTTGGGAGTACTATATATACTTGTAAAATAAGTATATTTTGAGTATACTTGAAAAAACTTTTTCTTTTTGTGATATATGCCATATCATAAATTTTATGAAATTTATTTTTGCCATCCATTGAAAAGAGAAATCAATTTGCTTCTTATGTTTTTATAGAAATGGAAGAAAGTATGGGGAGTTTTGTATGGAGCCACACCTACCGGAATGGCTCGCTTAGAGCTGTATGAGGGTTCTCAGCCCCCTGAAATTGGCCGCAAGCAAGAGTGCTGGAAGTTGCTTCAGCTCAGTGACTTTGTAAGCTTATCAGAGCGCGCCAATGAAAGCGGCCCAAAGGACACCAGGGTCTTCAGCATCGAGACTGCCCAGAGGGTATATCTTATTGCCAGCGAGGCCTCTGAACAACCAAACTGGGTGAGGTCACTGTGTAGCTTGGCATTTCCTCAGGTAAGAGACATGACCAACAATCATGCCAAAATGGTGCAGCTAAAGCAGCATTTTTAAGTTGAGTACTCTGAAAATTGGGTGTTTATGGTCCCTTGCTGTCCAGTAACATACCTCATCCCAAGAGAAATCCCCAAATTGATAATTTTTGGGGGAAGAAATTGGTGGTTAACATAGCACATACAATGAGCCAGAAGTGCTCCTTCTCTTCATATATTAATTACAGATATTTACAGGGGCATGCTAACATCAACTTTTTTTAAGCCACATGGTATGTTTATACTGGCGGTGTCATACTTACCTTTTCCTCGCTAAAGCGCAGGCACATCTCTCCTGCGCATGCGGAAAGTTCTGACTCTGTATGCTCCTGCTCTTCCAAGTTTTATCAGTTTCATTCACCCCACCGGCCAATCAGGAAATAGCCTCCTAGGTATGCCTGGCTATTTACCTAGCTCAGATACAGCACTGAGAGTTCGTCTGATGAAATAAGTGCTATGAATATTTACAGAAACCCATTAGCATTTAACATCTATTACAAGAGTGATTTTCTATTTTAAATAATTTTAAACTATCTGGGCCCTAGACCCCCCCCCTTTTTTCCACATTTCCTGCAATTTTTTGTCTAACATCTTCGATAGATTTCTAATGATTGCGGCAGGTACATCTGCCTTTGTGCTGTTTTATTAGGATTATATAATAGTCTTTGTATCAAGCATAAAATAATAATAAATAATAATAAAGCCTCTTGCAATATGCTGTGCAAAAATGTTCTCACAGCTGATAACCATAGTGTGCTCGCTTTATTATTTCCTGGATCTTATCAATTTTGCATCATTAATTTAAAGACAGACAACAAAGGTAAATTTTGTCTGCATGTCTGTATGCTTACATTGCAGATTTTTGCAAACATTATTTGTATTTTACTGCTAAAATCAGCAGACAATTCCCTCCGGCTGCATGACAATTTCCCTTGACTACAAGATTTAACTACTCAGTAAATATATTCTTTTTAAATAGTAATATGATGTATGTGTTTAGTGTGAATCAATATAACCTATTTTTTCTTTCCTGTAACAATAAATGTATACAGAGTTTTGAAAGCTTAAATACAGATGACCAAAATAAGCAATTAAAAAAAAACAACTTTGTAGTTGTCTCTAAAAGCAAAGATATGGATTTTCAAATATAGGACATTGCAATTATTTATGATTCATCTTCATTACTTATTTGTAATTTTATAAAAGGTATAAACCAGTGTTCTTTTGAAATATTTGATGTCCTTTTTAATTTCAGAAATAAACATGTATTGTATGCTATAAAAATTTACTGTATATACTCAAGTATAAATCAAGATGTAAAAATTAGAAAAATAATTTTGCAGTATGTTGCAAAAATGTGTGCAATTATACTGTGCTCAGATGAAGCCAATGCAATGAATTCTAAGTCTACTGAACTAGACAAAATGTTCACCTGATCCATATAAACTGTGACAGAATAAGGAAAGACTGCTAGGACTATTATAGGTCTTTGCTGGGTCTGGAAGGTTTTACCATCCTAATCAGGCTTGATGTTTTTGATGTATCCTCTTTAAAAAAGATCTGGGTCTAATATAATCCTTCATTGATGACATAAATTAACACTTTAATGAATTATCATAGCCTAATCCCTTCAAGTCAAAGTACAATGATCCTAAATATGGGTAGATTTTGATTCATATGTTAGTGCATATATTATAGATTTATATATATATTATATAACATTATTATAATATATCATATATTATATAACATATTAAGAAAGTATACATTTTTTACTACAAAAAATAGTAAGGGATGTCTTCAACGGGTCAAACACAAATAAGTGATTGATTTTAAAGCCAGAATAAATAACAAAAGAGCAAGGCTCATAATTGAATATGTTTGTGAAGCAGTGTCACATGAAGATTATGTATAACTGACACATTACAAAATGACAGCCATTGCATCAAATGAGTGGTGAACTATAATGAGATCCCTAAAATTATTTTCTACTTTTTTTTCTACTTCTAGAATTTTATTTATATACTATATTCCTAGTCCTAGGGCACAGAAAGCTAGCTGCAAAATAACTGTAAGAGTAAAGGTCATGTAAATTTGTATATTTGTTGTCAGTTGGGTCTAGTGAGGTACCTGAATATGTTTAGTTAATTCTCAAGTTTCTATGATTTTTTTTTTTACTTTTTATTTTTACCTTCAAACTTTCATTTTAAAGCTTGGTGTGGGTCAGTTTGAAATCTATCCACTCTCTGAAATACACTTGTGGAACCTCTGAAACCATGTTTCAGTGTGTTATCAGTTTAAGTATAAATGTTACAAATGTTAGAGAATCTGGGCAAATGGACTATAAAGTGTAGGATATGAAGAACACTTTTCTTAAACTGAGCTAGTAACAGAAAAAAACAAATCCCCAACATGCTGAAAAAGTGAAACAGTATGTGTGGGCTTTAGCATTTACAATGGCCCAGCAATTGAATTTAGGTGTCCTTCAAGAACCAACACCTGGCAAAGATTAAATATTTTAGTCAACAGTTTTTGCTAGTCCCATGCAAAACATGACAGCAGATAATAATGAAGCCTACCTTACCTCCTTTGAAAAAATAGCTGCCTAAGAATCATGGCAAGAACACAACGAGCAGGTGCTTGCACGTTTTGGAACCGTTGAACTCAAAATGCTAACCTGGAATCCAATGCTGTGGGGGACTATGAAAAACGTAATCCTTGCATGGTTGGGTGTCACCCCTGTGGTCTGGGATTGGCAAGTGCATATCCGGGTACATGAGGCAAAGAGCCCCAAGTGCATAATCTCATTCATTTTACTGAGGTAGTTGGGTGGGTTGTAATGGACTACTATGTCTCGCTCATAGTCATAAAAATGGTGACCACCTAGGTACAATGAAAACTAAACTAAAAGAGAATAAGCCAGGGGCTCTTTTGATTTGGGTTACTGGTAGATATAAAGGAGTATTTTGAGTTTTACCTATAGAATCCATATTTTGCACCCATGCCTTAATATTGCAGCCCACTGGTACTTTTATTAATCACTAAAATATCATTTGAAAGAATTGTTATGAACTCCCATTAAGACCAGGTCGGCATTTCAAAGGAAATATTAACTGACCATGGAACACCATTTATTTCTAGTAACTAAGGAACTCTGCAAGCGGTGTAAAATCTCACGCCTTCATACCTCGGTCTACCACCCCCAAACTGATGGTGTGGTAGAAAGATTTATTAGGACTCTTAAAAGCATGATAGAGAAAGTAGTGGACAAAGATGGATTGTTAGGGCCAACACACAAAGATCCCTGTCTTACCAGTTTTTATAATTAATTACTATTGAAGGAAAACTTTTGTTTTCAAGGTTCAGTTACAGTTAAACAGACAATAGTTAGGCAAACAAAATTCTGCGGTTACAAAGCTGTCTTTGATTTCAGGAACGGCGGAATCTTGAGAGATTAAGCAGTCAGCCCCTGCCTTCAGAAGGACTAAAGCTGCAGGAAAACTCTTTATACAGCACAAGCCAGGAGGCCCCACCAGGTAAGAAGACTAAATTCCTTTTCACAGAAATAAGAGCAGAGTACATAAAAGGAAAATGCACTTTCCATTTACAAAATATCATTTACATTCCTACAAAAAAATTCTTTTTAAATTTAATATTGCCCTTTTTTTCAGTTGCAGACCGAGGGTCTAGTAAAACTGCCCAAATATATTTAAATCAATTTTTGCAACTATGGCAACAGTAACTTTTCAAACTGACTTTTTATCCACTGGTTTCGGTAATTGGCTTCTTTCACTAATCTGCACAGAGCTTAAGGTCCAATTTCTTGCATGCCCAACAATGTCCTTTAAGCTAATGTTGATACGTAAGATACTTGACAAGGGTGCTATGCATTTAAAGCTAAAGTTTAATCTGCATTTTTTCCTTGTCCTGGTTCTACTTCTTCCCTTCTCAACACACTAAAGACATTTTCAAATAAAAACTTTTTTCCATTTTTTTGACATACCTTATTTTAGACTTGGTAATGTAATTGCTGAGCCTCTGTGCTTTGAATAGATGCAGATTATAAATTGTGGAAGGTAGCACCCAAGCACTCCTCACAGGAGCCTTTAGTTAACGTGTGATGCTAAACCTGCATGATATAAATAATAATATCCACTCTATGGAGGGCATAGCCATGGCCAGTAAAGTTTGGCAAGAATGGGCTTATTGATGCCTATTGTCTTCTTGCCATTAAATAAGGAAGGATCTACCTATGGCTGGAGTTCAGCAATAGATGCTAGGATAGGGCTGATTTTGGTTTTAAGGCAAAACATGACAATTGCCAAAGAAACTAATCTCTGGAGACTTCTGGGCTCTTATCATAATGTGTTAGTATGCACATAATATTTATTTGCACATCATATGACATACTTACCTCCCAAAGTACCCTTTTCAAGGGGTGCAATATCTGTTCCCCCATCTCTTTATTTTTCCTGCTAACACCTTCTCTGAGCCTTTTTTCTGGAAGACATGCTTGCAGGTAGGGAAGGAGCTTTCCTAGCATAAGAGGCTCTAAATGTATTTATAAAGCTACCTGGTAACAATTTTGCTTCTAAAAGGATAAAGGAGGGTGATTATGAACATTACAAACATTATGACATTTACAAAAAGCCAATGTCAAAAATCAATTACTTATTTTTTTTATAAAAAAAAACGTGAAAAATCACCTCTTTCCTATATATGTAATGTCCACAGCCACAAATTTTAGAATCACTTTCCGTATGATTTCTGCAACTATTATCATTTGCTCTTTTATATAAGCTAACTTGTATATTAGCCTTAATGACACATGAAATGACTTGCAATCTGTCTGCATTTCACAGGTCAGTTTATGGTGCGGGTGAGGCAGACAGAAGCTTCAAGTCGGTGTGGTCTGTCTGGTGTGTACACACTTGTAGCAGAAAGCAAATGTCTGTTGCTGCGGGATCGCCAGACGGGCAGTATGATTTACAGCTGGCCTTATCCATATTTGAGAAGATTTGGGAGAGACAAGGTAAAATAGTCTTTTCGGTACAAGATTGTTTAGGTTTTTGGGTTTAATGACAAAAAAGATCACCCAACTTGGAAGTGTGAGATCAGTATGAGTACCGGGCATCATGGGTTGGTCCTCCTCCTTGGTTTTGTTTTTCCTATGACTTGTTTGTCCAAATTGCTGCAACAATCTTACTAAGGCAGACCTTCTTTTTACAAACCCTGAGATGAACATAGAAAGAACAAATGTTGAAGGCGTTCAACAGCACAAAGTGATACAAATGATTCACTGTTTGCCGTTATTTGGCTTTATATAAAATAAGCCTTTTATCCTTAAATTGTTAGGGCACTGGAAAGGCACCAGAATTTTGCATTGAGCAATGACAAAATAAACATACTAAATTGGACCAAACAACAAACATTTATTGTTAGGTTTTAAATGCTTTTTTTTTTAAATAACATCAATAGATTACTAAATATTAAAAATGGCAGAAGAAAAATATTAAATTGCTTCTTTTGTTTGTAACATTGCCTATCCCCACTACAAAGTTCTTCATAAACCCAATGATTCAGCATAGATTTCCTGACCTTTAAAATAAATTAGTATGTTCTGTGTATTTATAGAATTTCTAATTTAGTAAGTTTGCTCCTTATACCCCTTCCCTGTTTTATTAATTCTTTTATATGCCCCTATTTTTTATAAATGAAACAAAATCATATGCAAAACAAAATTGTCACCATTATCGAATCAATGAATACAGAACAGTACAGAACGATGCAGAATCATGAATCATTATCTGAATCTTATTAATTTTATGTTTTCCCATTTTTGTAATAATAAAAAACATCAACATTTCGGTGAATTATTTCTATTCAGCCTTTTTGTTCTGATATTTCATGTATGTTAATTTTTCTTGACGATATAAAATAGAGACAACCTTCAAGTTAGAATGATGGTGACTTTTAGCTCTCTGCAGTTAAAGATTAGATGTCTATGGTAAAATCCTCAAGCAAAATTACAATTAAAGCATATTCTGATTTCTTTTCCAACAGACTATGTTTTCATTTGAAGCTGGTCGTCGCTGTACTTCTGGAGAGGGAAATTTTGAATTTGAGACATGCTTTGGAACTCAAATCTTCCAGGCCATTGAATGTGCTATTAAAACTGAACATCAGAACGAGGCCCCCTCACCAACTGGCTATGAACAGCACCATGAAGAGGCTTTACATGTACCGAGGCAACCTCGTTCTACTTCTCTGATAGTGACTGCTTCACTGCATCCTCAGGGTTCTCAGAACAAGGTGACCGTTAAGCCCACCATTCCCGAAAGTGAGTATGCTGTTCCTTTTGATAAAGTGGCTCAAAACCTCTTAGCTACAGGATTTGGCGGTATGCTTGGACCAACGGCTCCTGTACAGACAAAGCCAAGAAAGATTCAAAAGCCTGAGCATATCTATGACGAACCAGAGGTCCCTGTTAATCCAGTGTATGATGAGCCAGAGGGTATTAGGGTGGATGCCTGGAAAATTCAAGGTACTGATGCCCATAATATGGGGTATGAATATCCCTATTTATCAGGATGGGATGATTATGCTGTGCCCAGGCGTGGAGTAAAAAAGCAAGAAAGCAAAGACCTTGATAATGAAGATGAATGGGGTATAAAGGCAAGAGGTGAAAGGGAATATGACAACATTACATTACGTGGAGTTCTGGACAGCTGAAGACAAAAGCCTTTTTTTGTTTCCTTTATACAAAAACATGTTCCACTATACTAACATGTTCCGCTATACATGTTCCACTCTCATGTATAGAATGTCTTATTTTGAAAAGAACAAAGACTGCTGGTAATTGGACCACACAACAGCGAAAATAGGCATAGCTAAAGCAAATATCCAAGACTTTTGGTACTGAAGCTTACCACTTCCTAGATGTGATGACTGCATTTTGGCAGCTGAAAATGGCTACTTGATATTTGATAATGGCTATTTGATTTCTTTTTTTATTTTCATCTGGTAATCTTGCCAGTAATTTTTTTTTCTATCCTGGGGTGACAACATCATCCCACTCTAATTTATGGAAAAGCAGTGCTGTTATCCCAGTTTTTCAGAACCAGCAAATACCCCTCTATTGTCTTTTTCATAAGGGTAATGTGTTATGTATTCCACAGAGAGAACTCGGAACAATGTCAAGTGTAAAAATGATCAGCATTTATGAAATAAATATAGTTTTTTTTTAACCATATACTTAACAAACCAAAATGGACCAAATATAAGAAATTTATTTTTAGCGTCTTGATTGTTTCCAGCCATAAGAACAAACAGTTTACATATGATATCCCCAGTTATCCTTCATTGCAATATAGGAAATTACAGCACCTACCTTTTGCTGAATTACAAGAGCACCTAAGACTACTAGGACCACCTATATCACTGCTGAATTACAGTAACTTTTTGTGCTTTACTATAATGGTATATATTTTCTAACATTAAAGTCCTGTGCAAAACCACATTTATGGACTAACATTGATGCTTTTATTTTGTAAAGGAAGAGTGTTTGATGACAAGTATGCCTTCTGACTCTAACATCAGAACACCACCACAATGAACTGTTAAAATCCTCCAATATCAGAATAAATTGTTTATTGAAAACTTCTTGGGTATTACAGAGTATTACGTGTATATAACCTCATATGAACAGCATCCTAACTGAGGTCTCTTTTTTGTCATCTGTGACTTTGCTCTGACTCTGGCAGGTATGTGGCTTTTTTGGAGTGTTGAAAGTATATACATGTAAATACACTGAACAATACACATTGACCTGTCTCTACATTCTCCTGAGAAAGTTAATAAGTATCTATAAAATGCATATATAATATTGTCTACTCAATTGTGTTTCATGTATTAGAGCAGAATATATATTCATAGAGTTTAAACCTGAGTGAATGATAAAAGAGAATTGTATATAGACAGGGAAAAGTTATGATATTTAAATAAACTGCTTGAACAATTGTTCCAAATGTACAATAGGGTATTTCTTTTATGATTCCAAGCAGTTCAATATTTAGGATACAATTTCTAAATTAGTTAAAGCTATGAGTTTGAACTTGGTTGTACCTGTAAATACCAATGCACCATCTTGGCTATAGTGTAGTTGTATAGGAACAGATATCATTTTCATTTAATGACAATGAACTGCATTTTAATTGCTGGAAGTTGGCAGACAAAAGAGAAAATAATGAAGGGATTAAAAATCAATGTGTTTACCAGGGGGTGATAATGCAGAGTCCCAGTCTTAAAGTGTGGTTAAACTCTCAGTGCAGATTGCTGTTTTTTCCCTTTGTATCAAGGCATACATTTTGCTATGGAAAGATCTCCATGCCTTATCCCTCTTTCCCACACTCTGTGTATGCCATTGATACTACATATATCATGATATGTAGGCATGCCCCAAACACTCTGATTACATTGTAGAGGCATGGCCCAAACACCCTGGGCACACTGTAGAGGCATAGCCCAAACACTTTGATCACATTGTAGAGACATGGTCCAAACATCCTGGTAACAATGTACAGGCATTGCCCACACATCCTATTCACATTGTACAGGTGAACCTCAAGGCGGCCCTAGAACATTCAGCCCAAGGACCTGGTGGGGTCACATCCCACTCCACAGGTCCACCCTGTTACTTACACATGGCAGAAAATCCTTCTGCACAGGTATCTCTAATTATTTGTTCATATCCCTCAACTGAGCAATACCCCATTGATTGGAAGAGGTGACAAATACCCCTCACTTGGGACTGGTTCTCTCTCACACACCATGGGCTGAGAGTTCACCCAGCAAGCAGGGATAAAAGGGGAGGAAGGATAAGGAAAGGTAATCACAAAAACTTTGGCTTGTAAGATAGTTCACATATATTCTAAAGAATATAAAGTCAAAAATCTTGAACATTAAAGACTGCTGTGATTTTAGCATGGTGCATTGGTATTTAGCAATGTGAACATTCATATGGAACGTGTATAAAAGATTAGGTAAATTCTTTTATATTTGTCTAGTTATAGCTTTATGAGATTTTGGGCACTGATATCTAAGCATTTATTTTTTTGTTATAACATTACCTAATGGATGTTGTTTCTTGACCTTTTTAACATGAGGGAACCCTTGAAAAAGCTCCCAGGTCTTAAGGGAACCCCTTGTAGATTTATAATTACTAAATCCACAACTCACAGTACATTAGTGTGGTGGTCGGTGTGAAGGATGTATTTTAATTTGCTGGCCATTGGAAAGAACGTCACCCTTACAGATAGCCAAAAATATAAATGATGTCAATTAAACTGTCCTGAGAAATACAAACTACTAATTGATCAAGGAACCCCTAGCAATCTCTAGAGGAACCCTAGGGTTCCACAAATGCCTGTTAAAGAAGCACTGATTTAGAGAATATTGGATTTTAATACTGCAAAAGAAATTTGGTTTGTGGTTGTAGAGAAAATTTGATGTGGGCCAATTGATCACTTGGTGGGCTTGCAGAGGTTGAGCCTCTGAAGTTCTGTGTGACGGCTTCCTTATGTTGCTACCTCCTGTGCTTTCATGTCTGGGGTTTAGAGAACTACATCAGAGTGTTCTGCACCACACGCGGATTTTGAACTTTGAAAGACTTTAAAGCTACTTAAATAATTGAAGCAGGTATATCATGGACCCTGCATTTTCTATGTTTAACACCAGGTGGCTGTAGCTCCCCATTTTTATAAATAACAGCAAAGGGTAGAAGAATTTCCAAAATAAATGTGTGCACATCAGATCCAAATGTTCTAGCAGCCACATCTGTGCAGGAGAGGTAGAGAATATATATTTAAAATACAAAAATACATTTTTACATTATATATATATATATATATATTAATAAATTAATACATTTTGAATATATTCTCTACCTCTCTCTCTCTCTCTCTCTCTCTCTCTATATATATATATATATTATACTGAAAGCACTGGATGTAGACAATTTATATCCAAGCGGCCTTGGATCATGCAAAAAAAGGTTTGAAGGTGAATTTGGTTTTTAAGATAATAAGGTCCCCTTCACATTATATATGTTGTACCATTCTGCAATAGACTAGCACAGTGTGATTTGTCCCCATTGCAGAGATTTGCCTTGAATTGGTTTGGCCCATGGTGCTAGAGATATACAGACTAATGGAAATTCTCTATGATGGAAACACCAACACAAAAACTTACAATCAGCACTTGTGCACCAGGAAGTGGATCTGTCCTTGGATAAAAGGAATGAATCATTTTTATTTTGATTTGCAGCAGAACTCAGAATTCTGGTGTTGGTTTTAAATGAACAATGCATTTGCCTAAACATAAACCTATAGCAGTTTCCTGTATTAGAAAAAGTAATATGCTTACCTCTAGTGACCTGAATCCAAGTTAAAGCACCACAGCCTTTGTCAGACTCTCTAGGGAGTTCCCAGGGCTTTATTCTCTGACTCCTATGTCATCCTCCTCTGTCATCCCAGGGCTTTATTCTCTGACTCCTATGTCATTACAGTACTCAGTAGGAACATAGGGATTAAAGAACAAAACCACGGCAAACGGTAGGGGACATAGGTAAGCATACCAAGCTCCTGGACTCCTCCTGGACTGAAATTGCCTATTCTGATTTCACTGCACATTGTGAACATTTCACATTGTACATTAGAAGCTGCAGCACATCAGATAGAACTCACCTTTTTGGCTGATGGACACCCAACATCATGTGAGACGTTCCTCCCCATCCTGAGTGTCCCTGCCCTGTCCCTTTCCATCTCTGGGTTTTAATTCTTTTATTCTTGAAGGTTCAGCAACCCATGTGGGCAGTCAACATACAAATGCAGTCTGCCTAGGAACTCTACTAGCAAACTTTGGAAGCACCTTGGGGTTCGACAATACCTTGGTTGAAAATGGTTGCACTGTAGGGTTTCTACCAAGAGTTATGTTGGAATCCTGCATTTTACTGTTTTCTCCCAAAATTTTATTGGTAGATCGGTGGAATAATATATACATTTTATGTAACATTTGTACAACAAATAGAGGCTGTGGATGACAAACTAACTATGAGAAGAAGAGAACCCAAACTAATTTTTGTAATAAATACATTATATAAGCACGTTAATCAAAACCCCCTCCTCTTCTTTTGTGTTTCTTTTCATCTTTTACAATATATAGGGGCAGGCATTGACCTAACAAGAGAATAGACCCCCCTTCCCAAGTGATTCAACTTTAATAATACATTAACAATCAAATTTATACATTTTATACAATGAATCTAATTAGCCCTAAGGACCTAACCATTTATTATGTACAGCATGTAAAATACCTCACTTGCTGAATAATTGACCTGCCTAATGCACAATATATATCAATATCGGGCTATGTACATTGCAAGAATATAAATGTCTTATTAGTTAATATATACAGAATTTCTGACATGATGGAAATCTTCTGTAGGAGTAAATGGCAACAGAGAAATGGAAAGGAGTGTATCTGTATATGTATATACTATGAATGGCTGCTGCCCGTGTCACAGATGAGATCACAGCAAGTCCTGGTGGAGCAGCAACAGAAGTAAGCGCAAGCTGATATTGCATTACCTGCTGTTCCCAATGAGATGCAGATCTGCCTATGGCCAGTCTGAGGGTGACTGTATATGTCCCAAAAAGACAAATACAGTCATTTTTTTTATTGCATAAAATTTTGTCCAACCTGCTGAGAAATCTGTGAATAAATCTTTGCTCCTTTTTCAGTGGGCAAAAAGGAAATAGTTCTTTCTAAATAATAGGCTTCTAAAACTTCTTGAGTGTCCATTTACATAAATGTATTTGTGCACTGACATGCACTTTATTAAGCAGCCCATGCATTTTGGCTGACAATGCACATGACCCAGACATGCACCAATATTTTAACCCAGGACACCATGACACTCATGGCTCACAGTGGTGCACTAGTGCGAATGGATCCTTATTCTAAAAAAAAAGTCATCAGTGACGGCTTAGTCACAGCAAGCTGAAAACACACGCAAATATGCCCATGGCAGCTCTCGTTGAAGCTCATGGTTATGTATGCCTTTTCTGGAAAGGTTGGGTATTCACATGCTTCCACCACCATTTGCAAGTACAAAATAATTATGTATTGCCAGCCATACATAATGCAATTTTGTTGACAATTTTGGAAGCTTTCCATCTAATTTTGAACTAAACAGTCACCTGCAATCTACCACCCACGGTTCCATTTGTTTCCTGGTTTTCAGCAACAGAATGAGTAAATTGGGGTGTAAATCAATTACAAAAAATATAGTAGAATTGGCATTGTGGTGGTTTTAACTAATCATTTAGTTCCTTGAACCTGGGAAACAATTGAAATGGTGGGTGGTGGGTTGCTACAATTGAAAGCTAATGGCTTTTTCAAATTGCCGAATGTATTTCCAGAATTATAGCGATGTGATGTGGGTTTATTGTCGAGATTAGGATTAAACTGCATGACTGCTATGTTTGCTAATCACTGTTCGAACAGATTTATAGTGTCCTAGTAACTGGAAATATGAAGATATCCTCTAATACTAAACTCCAGGCAGATATGAAAAACACAAATGAATGCAAATCTATATGAACGTATAGATACGTATATGAGCGCTCCCAACTTTGGCAGCCACTTGTAGCTCCTAAAAGGCAGAGCCCAGGCTGGGGATACAATGGGCCTTTTAGTTGAGCTCATGTGCTAACAAGGTAATTTTTTTTTTCTCTGATTGGTCCAAGCTGGGACAGGAACAAGACCTGTAACTAATATTGAAATGTAGAGAAGCAAGTCTACCGGCCTGGAAGATTTAGAAAATCTCTGAAATGGATGGACATAAATACAAATAATTTTTTTACAATATTAAGTTAAACTTTTTTTGAACTTTAAAACAGGAAGTCTCTTTGCGTATTCCTAAATCTTGGGGCTGGTATATGAATTTTTAATATTACCAGGCTCTTGGTGGTCCTCCATCCTGGGGTGTCTTTAGTCCCTTTTAATAAAGCAGCCTTTAGACAAGCTGTAGCTTCATGACTTACGGAGTATTCATTATTTGTGATCAGAAATACTAATTTGTGTCTCACCCTGACACAGTGCTCAGTGATTATTGTCAGTGAACAGACTTGTTCAGTGACATTAAACAGCATAGCAGTATGTTCATTATCAGTGTGTGGCGATAGTGTGCATTATACAGTGACAAGTTCATTATTACAGTTAGTATCACGCAGTATGATGATACAGGGCAGTGTGTTCATTATCGCTACAAAGAGCATGTGCTCATCAGTATACAGCTCATTATCATTATCAGCTCAGCATCACGCAGTTTTACTAGCAGCTCCTGGAGTAACTCAGCACCACTGTATAGCCCGTGGTGAGGATAAGACACTGTCCCCAGGAAAAGTAGCAGAACAGACTGCTGGATGGTGAATATTTTACACCTTGTGAATATTTCAAATGCTTTTTTTTCCCTCCAGTATGTGAGTAATTGACATTCAGGGGCTATGGTCCAACCAGCGAACCCTTGGGACCCAACGTCCGTGCAGTGTATTGCGTAATATGAAGACTCGTGCATCACTTTGGAGATGGAAGTGGTTTGGAACAGGCACTGACCTGGCTGGGGAATATTGAGAGAAACACTCTGCAGGCTGTGGTGGTTGGAACAATGCTCTACGTACTGTGGTGGTGATAGCAATGCTCTGCAGGCCCAATTTGTAATCAGTTTTATGTATTAAATAGAAAGCAAATACCAGCATATAGGTGAGACAGGATAATCAATAGGAGGTTTTGTAGGTAACAAAAAAATGAAAGTTAATTTATAATTGGATTCTGTAGTCTGCTATTCTCTGGGATCGGTGTACACCTCTCTGCTACTGGTATATGCCACCTTGAAAAAGGAGCAAGTTATACACTAGGTCAGGGGTGTCAAACTCAGGCCCGTGGGCTGTAATTATATTTGGCCCATGAGAAAATACTAAATATCTACTAGAGCTGGCCCGCCAGTAGACAGTACATGCACACCTAAAACTACCAATCCCAGAATAGTCTGCTGGTGCATCAATCAGGACCCACAAACTCCCTCTACTCTGTTGACATTCATTAGCAACCTTCCTCAATTGTAGATTTTTGTTCAATGAATATCAAGGTTGGCCTGCGACTTTGTCCAAATTTTTCATTTTGGCCCCCTGTGTATTTGAGTTTGACACCCCTGCACTAGGTCATCCATATGACTATTGTGACTGTGCAGGGACAGTCACTACTGGCTGAGTCCCAGAATTTTACTTCACTGTGCCAGCTGATTGCTGCCTTTGGGTATAATGAAATATCTTAATAAAAAGTATCACAAGTCCAGGAAATACCCCAGGGCGACTATACCCAAGCCTGTCCGCCCACCTCTTACAGTGTTTCTCTCTACTTAGCCTACCACACACTCTATGCCTTCTGTAAACCACAACCCAAGCTACTAGCTTAACGTAGCCTTTTATCTTTGATTCTTATTAGGTTTTATTAAATGCAGGGTGTGCCTGTCTATTTCAGAGCATGCCTTTCTTTTCTGTACTTTACGCAAAATAGTGCAGAGGACAACCAAGTGCAACTCAGTGTGCTGGTATGGATGAAGAAAAACTTCTTAAACAGTTATAACAGTCAGAGTTATTTTTTGGCCAGTCGTTGGATCTATCAGTGACCCTCATGCAATTCTTACCTAGTTATTTCTCTAGAAAGCCTCAACTGGGTCCACTGGGATTTCCAAGCTTTTTGAGTAGTCCAAGCTAATGCATGCATTATAAAAACTTGAAGTTAGGTCATACTAGAGATATGTACTGTATATGACACAGACCTACTCTTTCCCGTTTCTTTAACTTCAAGAATCACTCCGGACACTCCTACAGGCTCAGATGAAGTTGAAACAAATATCATAGTACAAGTTTCTGTTCCTCACCCCAGATCTTAGTTATTGTCCGAGTCCCAGGAAAGCAGGAAGAGCTCAACCTCAGTTCAGTTTTTCAAACAAGCTATGGGGCACCACCATTTACCACATAATCCCTTAGAGCGGTGGTTCACAAAGTGGACAGTGAAGCGATGTAGAGCTTTCTCAGCCTTTTTAACATGGGGGAACCATTGAAATGACTTTCATGTGTTAGG
Organism: Pyxicephalus adspersus; assembly: GCF_032062135.1. NCBI lineage: Eukaryota > Metazoa > Chordata > Amphibia > Anura > Pyxicephalidae > Pyxicephalus > Pyxicephalus adspersus. The sequence continues at coordinate 20,374,027 of NC_092859.1, forward strand.
AAACCCTTAACAAAAATACCAATATGCACAGCTCGCAGTGGTCAATGGAAAGAATTTCACACTTACAGATGGCCATAAAGATGATTGTTGTTAGTGGTATCTGGCAGAAGAGGCACACATTTCTCATTCCTTAAGGAACCCCTACCATCCTCTGGAGGAACCCTAGGGTTCTGCGAAACCCTTTTCAAGAAAGGGGCAAAGGTAGTAGAAGAAGGCAACAGGAACCAAAGTGTGAAAATGGATCCAAACAGGCTGGAGTCCAAACATGTGCCTAGTATTTCTGTGTTCTGCACCTTCTAGGAGACTTTTCATTGTAATTTATACAAAAAGGAATAACAGTAAGGGAAAACAGCAGTTAAGCCTGGTTAAGACGTTAAGACGGTTAAGACAGTTAAGACGGGTAGCCCCGTCCCCTAAGATTGAAACTTAAAACACAGCTTATCCAGATAAAAGAGAAATATTTCCTTCATCTTCCTATATATAAGATTTGATATGTGATACACTGGCTTTCTATAGTAAGCTGCCTTGACTTCATCTGGTGAAATCACATTTAATTAGTCACATCCATGATGTCATTGTAAGACAACACACAATATCATAGCATTAAATGGAATTATGAGATCAGAAAACAGCTTTACAATTCTGATATATAGAGTCACATAGAAGCAGATGAATTATGTCACTGAATTGCCAGCCCCTGTGGCCTAAACAAAGTTGCTTTGCCAGGATCTGTTTCCCTTATTCAGCATTAAGTCCATTAAATAAGAATAACACATAAATAATAATACAACGGTCCACTCAGCCTACCCTGGGGACCACTCAGCAAAATGCAATGAGAGCCCACGTTACTGCGACGTCGGCTGATTGATAGGTGGAACTGGCCATTAATCCAGGGATCAGCTCTTCGGAAATCAATTAGGAAGAGAGGGCTGCGGAGTGCAGAAAGAGAAGGGAGAAAGGCTCTGCACGTCTCTTGGGAAGATCTGGGAAAGGGGCTATTGGCGCAAAGTGCTGCAGTTATGGTGCCAGGCCAAGTAAGGATAGGTATTGAGTGGCAGATATCTTCTCCAGAACAATAGACATCTACATATCCTCATGTTCCCAACACACTTGTAAGCAAAATATTGCCCGAAAAGGGCATCTGTGATTTCATGAGAAGAACGTAATCACCATCTAGCACAGCAAATGGCTCAATATTCACAATTGGCCATTGAATCTGGAAGAAATCAAGCAGTGCATATCGAAAAAAGTCTAGGCAACAGTAAATTGCATTCAACACCATAATGCTGAAGCCTTAAAGTGCTGCCAAGTTGTACCAAACGACATTTTATATTTCTCTAAGGACTCTAGAGCAGAAACAACCAGTTAATGAACTCACAGCTTTTGAGAGTGTGATACCTTTGTATGACTTCTATGATTACTAAAAAAAACTTTCCTCACTTGAGCCGTAACATAAATGTTTGGGCCAATATTAACTTCCAAACCTATCACCAATTTATTAAAGTGGCCCAATCTTTTGGTTTTTGATGATTTTTGGGCATATATGAGATAGGACATGTTGGTCAATATCGCTTGAAAGTATGCTTATGTTCTCTGTCCAAACAAGCAAATCATATCTGGAGCTGCCACAATTTCTTTGGTTCATCCAATATCCACCTAATGATCGAAAGGGCAGAATATTGTAGATGTTGCCATTTGTGTGCCCCCCATTAGGGAGAGGGGACATCTTCCAATATGGACATCATTTTCACTGAAAACTGTCTATGAAAATGATTCCCTTAACTTTGAGGAGGCTTTCTCTCATTTCCTATTGTGACTATGATGGAGAAAATATCTTTTCCATGGGACATAGACATGTTTTCAATATCGATTAAAAGTAGGCCAATGTTGTATGTCCAAAGAAGCAAATCCAATCACTAACTCCTTTAAATTGTTTGGTTCATCCAATATCCCCCCCTTATTCAAAAAGGCCAGAATATTGCGCCTGTTGAAATTTGTGTCCCCTTTTGAGAAGTCTTCCAATATGGACATATTTTTCAGGAAAAATTGACTTTGAAAGGATTTCCCTAACTTAGAGGGGACTTCCTCTTATTTTCTATTGCAACAATGATGGGGAGAAAATCTTTTCAATGGGACAAAGCCAGTCTGACTGGGGTTTTGACCCTCTCTACAGAGAAAACTAGAAAGTAGGGCAGAAACTAGAACAAAATTCTTTGTCATTAAATATATATTATTTTTCTGCTACTGCACTCACCGATATCACTTTTAGAAAGTAGTTGTACCTGTTATTATTGTAGCTGTAATTGAACCACATAAGGATCATTTTGGGTCAATTTTATTACTATATTTTTTAATATTTTAATATTTTTTAATCTTTTAAATATACTTTAACCAATGTTTGTGATCTATAAATGGCAAAGTAAATAATTTGCTAATAAAAATTGTTTTCAGGGCGCAGTGAATTTCTCTGTATTCTAAGTATTGCAGCCAAATTGTATTATTTTTACCAAATCCCGGAGGACCTTTTCTAAGATATAAAGTGTTAGCTTGGAGTTGGGCTTCAGGATAAATACTGCAAATAGTAATTCAAAATATGCACAAAAAAAATAAAATGTATTTTCCATAAATGTGCATTCATACTGTCAACCTTTGGGAAATAAGTAATTCTGCACAGGTCTATGTCTTCGCTTAATGGAAAATTTGTGTCATGGGGGTTTAAAGGAAAAATAATCTGCAGACCTCTCATGTGGGATTAATGGAACAGAATCCTGCAGTTTTTTGGAGATGTATATATATACAACATGCAGGTTCAGTATAATGGCCGCATGTTAGGGGTTAAGTGCACAGTCTCTGGTGGGACCAGGGTAATGGAGCGATTTTCTGCAGACCTCTGGCTGTGGACACAAGTTAATGCAGAGACACTCTGCAGGTCTCTATGTCTGTCCTGTGGTTTGTTGATGACAGCAGCTCCCTGGGGACATGCACTCATTTCCAGATTAGGATCTTGTCAGCGCTCTACAAGTCTGTACACCCAGGTCTATTTTACTGCTGCTGTGAGCAGGTTTATATGTTTAACTCACAACCTGTAAGCTTTCATTTTAAACAAATGGTTACATAAAGGTAAGTAAACTGAGATCATTAATTACAAAAAAAAAAAAAAACAAGTTTGGCCCTTGTGTAAAGCAACATACAGACATCCAGTTTCTATCACTGGAAATTCTATTTTGTGATTGTTTCCAGGAGCAGGAGGCATCTGTTGCGATCTCCTCAATAGGAAATTACAGCGGTTGCCCCCACTTGGGTGTTTTGTGGTCCAACACAGTGGATCAATAAATGACTTTGGGGGACCTCTGTACACACACTAGATTTGCACCTGAGACAATCATGATTGTGTTGGGCGGTTATCACTTAGTCTTTGATGCCCTACACCAACCATTTTGACCCTTCAGAAAGTGAAGAGAGTAGTACATGTTTGGGGGCCCCATTGTATTATCCCCAATTGTAAATCATATCAGGTGTTAGTGGTCCATCGTTGAGCAATATGGAATGGCAGATCAGGAATGACAGCTCAAGATTTTAGTGGTCTATTCATTACCATTTTGGCATTGAAGATAACTAAAATAAATGTAATAAAACAGCTTTTTACCCTGGATGATCACTAATTATTATTTAGGAAATGTAAACCTAGCATTTTCCAGTAAAAGCAAGAGGCAAAGAAGATTCTAATAAGTGAAACTAGTATTAGATATATTTATATTTCAAGTAGTGTAAATGTAACACTTATATGTTTACACTGACCATGAGGTTGCAGTGACTGCTTCTTCAGTGAACTAAACTCAAATATGTCTAAAACAAAGAAAAATCCCTTTACCTTCAATCCCGCAGCGCAGTCAATCGGTCCGGAGGTGTCTTCCCGGCATCCGTCCCCAAGCCGGTGCCACCACCTTCGCCTTCTCTTCCTGGTTCTTCTTCCGACGTCACCCAACCCAGATGCTGGATCGGGTGACGTAGGTTGGAAAAGAAACTTGCTGATCTCACTCCACATGCGTGAGATCGGCAAATTTTTCTCTTCTCGGCTCCTTCTGCACATGCCCAAGATGTTCTGGCATACGCAGAAAGAGCACCCAAGAGCTTTCCGGTATGCGTGATGTAGGTATCCTGGGAGACTCTGCACGCCCATTCATTCTTAATTGCCTAGGCAATCGAGAATTAGGGGGCAGTGCTGCACCTTTTTTTTTTTTTTTTTTAAAAGGGTGTTGCACTTAAAAAACAAACAAATAGAATTTTAAACTTACGTAAAAGGGTTGTCTACCCTTTTATGTAAAGTGAATTTCTAAATTAGGTACGCTTTAAGCTTAGCAGACCTGCTTGAGCTGACCCACTTTTAAAAAAAATAAAAACGAGAGCTAATGTTAAAAAAGAAAAAAAATATTTTTGTATATTACAACATGCCAAGAATTTTTATACCGATTGTTGAATTTACTGAAAGGTTCACAAGGCAAAGGACTAATCAGAAGTATTGCCTGGGGTCTCTCTGATCTTTTCTTTATTACTGATATATAATATGATATCCCTCTTATCAGACCTTCCTACTAAAGCTAGTTGACCTAATGATGGAATAATAACCAAGAAGTAGCAGGAGATCCTTGCACTGCAAGTCCTCAGATGCAAGGTGTCTCTTCCCTCCAGCAAGGGAAACAGTGAGCAGCACAGCGATGGCACCACCAAACCTTACTCCTATTCTTCTGCCATTTGGCACCACCAAATCTTACTCCTATTCTTCTGCCATTTAGCACCACCAAATCTTACTCCTATTCTTCTGCCATTTAGCACCACCAAACCTTACTCCTATTCTTCTGCCATTTGGCACTACTAAATCTTACTCCTATTCTTCCTATACTAGCACACAAGGCAAATATACAAATATGAGATTGTAGGCACAAGTACTTGCTAATATTTTTCCAGGTAGAGGGTCAGAATATTGCTTAGTCACAATATTAATTTCTAAATGTTTTCTATAAGATTGCAAACCTTTACTTTTTTGAGTTAAAGCTGGCTAAACTTATTATTTTGTAGTGCTGTCATAAAATAAATGTCAGTGCTTGCTTTGGCCATGTGTGCATGTTCTTGACCACGCTGTATTGTTGCTGCATGGAAGATCAAGATGTGCTTGTTCTGGCTGGCAGGCCTACCTGGATCACACAACTAGCTGACCCGAATTACCAATTCCTTGGCAGGTAAAACATTTTGAATATTGTATGTATTTCATCTGTAAAATTAGCTGCTTGCCTGCAGTTCAGCACAAAATTTGTGACTCAGAAATGTTCTTCATCAGATGATTAAATGGTTGGCAGAAAAGATTTGTGTTTTTTCCAATGGATTAGAGAAAAGACCATGTTCACTGCATTATCCTACAAAAAGCTAGTGCTAAAGTTTATAAAAAAGGAACAGAAAGAAAAAAACATCTGTTTTACAACTTGAGTAGGCTTTTACCAGGTGAAATCTGTAGATGCTGTGCTAATTTAAACTAAAAGTAGAAGGTGGCAGCCAGCGCCAGGTCAGTTTAACTCCCTTCTAATCACACCAAATCTTGTCCACAGTTATGTGCAGCTGACATTATCCACTACCCCAGGCTAGTGATGCAAAACAAAAAAGGAGTTGGATGTGAATTTGGCATCTCAATCAAGACATGTGGTCCTGGGGCTGCAGGCAAGGCAGAAGAGAGGAATGGACATAGCAGAAGGCATAGAACAAAGTCCAGGATGAAGCCTGCTAATAGTCCTACACTGGAATACACTTTTACTTATTTTAGTCTGATTTAAAGACCCTAAAAAAGTACAAAATATTTAATGTTATACTTAAAATGTTATACCTTCCGAAACTTTTCATCCAACCTCTAAAACCCTGGTGCCCAACCTGTAGTCTGGGCAAAACAGGATCTAACATGGCCCTTTGGCACCTATTATGTAGTCCATGGATCCCAGCAAACAGGAACCTGTTTTGCCTAGGTGCTTCTCATGCAAGTAAAGGAAAATGTATTAGGCTGGGTTAAATTAGGCTGGGGCTTGTAGGTAAATTACTTGTTTTATTGCTCTACCACATCTCTAGTTTTCCATAATGCCCAGCTCTTTCATTTTCTCTTACTTTGGGTTTTTTGTAATAGATCTTGTTGAGAAAAATATCAAATATGCCCCACAGAACTTATTAGGGGTGCTGTAAGGAGCACAAAGCCGTCTGTAATAATAAATTACATTATTAAGTGCACACCATGAGCGGCCCTTTGTTGGTGTCAGGAGCTTTACTTAAGGCCTCCTATATAAAGAAGTTTGACCACTTGCTCTAAATAACTAAATTTGTTATTATTATTAACACACCACAGTATTTATATAGCGCTCTCATATAACGCAGAATTTTACAAACAAGTAAGAGTGACAAAAAAAAAAAAAGACCTGGGTTTAGCCAATAATATTTTGGGTTTTGTTTCACTACAGTCAACTAAGCTAAGGTTGTATACTTTACCTGGACAGTCTGTACTGAATGGGGCCCCTTGTTTTATTTCAGAAAGTTGCAAGGTATGGGCTTGGTTTTGCTTCCAATACTTGGTCTCAGCCCCACTACCCCTTTGCCTAAGTAGACCCTACTTTATGAACCGATTAGGTATCCTATTGGACATAGGACATGTCATGTCTCTTATCATGGATCCCTAATCATGCAAACTTCCTACGGTGTCATTAAACTTTACAGAATGCACCCCACATTAATTTCCTACTCAGGTGTGTTGATAGATTTCAGGATATATTTCCACCAACAATATGAGAGGAGAGGATAATTTAGAAATGGCACACCGTACAGTTTTGCCTTACTGCTCTCTTGCTGGCCAAGAGCTAGTTCACAAGTATCAGTAGAAGAATCACATGATATGAGATTAGCTAGTAGTATGAATTTACTGAATCTGTAAAAATACAAATTTATCATTTTTGACTAGCATTTACCTTATGACGTCCAAATACAAATATGTGTAGAATGAGGACATTTGGCTTGAGTACAATCCATGGCCCATTTACGTTTTTACTCTCAGCTGCATATTTATTTGGCAATTATACAGCATAAAATGAAAATGATGGGAAACAGATAGGCATTCACCCAAGATGATTGTCCACCTTGGTAGGCAGAGAAGCCGCATAACCATTTTATTCAGGCTGAGTAAAAGCAGGAATATAAACGGGATACCACGATGGAACAAGAAAAAGCGGATGTCAAAGTTTTCTTTTTCACTGTATGGTAGCTGAGTTGTTATTGAGTTCAGGATTTATGTAATGCTTATTTTACCTATAGACCTCAAAAACTTAATTTAGAGTATCAAAAAGAGTTTGTCAAATGCTCATCTCCTTTGCTAATAGCCACCTCTTTATCAATTTTCAGGAACTTTTTGGCGTTCACAAGGCGGGTTTGGATAAGTATTTGGTTTAGGTGCATTAAAGAGAATTTCTGCCTGGAGACCTGTAGGGAAGAAGAGTTGTTAGAGAAGGCACCGATTCTTGTCACAAATGCCAATGTTATGTTATTGCCAGTATATCATCACAATTTTCAGTTTGTTGCCCGTATAATGCAGCGATTATTTGCTGATTGTGTAAGGATTGTACATTTATTTCTTACCTTTTGTAGGAATTGGTTGTTTGCTGGCAGAATAAAGTGCTGTACCCTTCAATAGGCTTTAAATAGCTCCATGTTTAGAAATATGCTCTCAACTATCCAGGACCTGTTGTTGGACAAACCATGCACCTTTTATTCCTTGGCGTTCTACTTTTTTTTTTTTACAGAATAGAAAGATATAGAAAAATACATCCTAAAGTAGAAAAAAAGGAAAGCACAAATAATGAACAAACACACAAAAAACGTAAAATGAATGAATAGTAAAGGAAATAAACTCAACTACTTGAAATTGCCTATGAGTAGGTTATGTGACCAGATTTATACCACTACTGCATTGTGTTTCTTTTTAAATAGAATCCCAAACTGAACAGATATTTTCAGTACAGAAGAATTATTGGGCACCATTATCATAGCAGCAAATGGACTGACTTGGCAAATCACCGAACATAGCAGAGCTGCTGGGCATCTTGGCTCACTTGACACAACAATTAAACAGTTGCCTGGCTCAGTTGGCACTTCAAACAAGGAAGAGCTATGAGCTTACAACTCGCTTGTCACAACACAAGAGATTATTTGGCTCAAATGAAGAAAGCACACGTGAGCCATGAGTATCTGCAGGACGCCCAGACTGGGCGCTAATACTGACAGCGCTACAACAGCTGATGGAGCTGTGGGCTGTCTACATGGCCCATAAAGCACCTGCAGACTTATGAATTACAGTTCTTCCAAGAAATTTCACATGATGGAGGGATGGGTGACAGTAACTGAACCATAGCAAGTGTTTATAAATAAATCCTGAGTTGGGATATGAACGTTGACAAGACATTGGTTATGAAATGGCCTGCTTTACAGAAAGAGGTGATTTACTAAAGGAATTTTGCCTGTTTACTTATTCCTTCGCAAGAGATATTTCAGTTAGGAGAAACATCTCATTCTGTTGTCAAACTGATCCATTGGCACAAACCCATAGATAACTGACAGAGCCCTAAGATCCATTGCAGTGCATTTGCACCAATTCACCCCTGATGTCCTTTATGGGTGTCTTAATTATGGTGTACCTGATTTGTTTAGGGAAACATATTCCAACAGTATTTAAATAAAAAAATATTTTGCAAAACATATTTAACACAAATATTTTATGCAATATACCCTATTCAGGCAGGATTTTTATTGCATGTGATCCTTCTGTAAAGAATCATCCTTACCTGTCTGTTTGCATTTTTTTTATGTAGACTGCATGCATGTGTATCCCAGTGTGGAATGTGCTGGGAATGAATGAACTCCTGTGCACATGTGTAGGAGTTTTGTCATTCCAACTGGCTAAGATCTATAACCTGGAAGAGTACTGGTTGAAGATGGCATCAACCGTGATGAAGCAGGAACAGTTGAGTGCAATAAAAAAATGTGTACCAGACAGGTAATTTGCCAGCACATGTTTCCTGCAGGAACACTTTAAAACAAAAAACACCTATGCCTTCCAAACCATTTTTAAATTTATATTTATATAGTGCCGACATATAGCGCTTTACAACGTCCGTAGTCAGGTCACTGACTGTCCCTCAAGGGTGGTCACAATCTTATGTCCCTACCATAGTCATATGTCATTAACACAGTTAATGGGCATTTTTTTAAGGAGAAGCCAATTTATATAACTGCATATGGGTGGGTTTGCAAGGAAACCGGAGTGCCTGGAGGAAACCCATACAAATTCCTTGTAGAAAGTGTCCTGGCTGGGTAGATTTTTATTGCAGATCTATCTATCTATCTATCTATCTATCTATCTATCTATCTATCATTATATCTTTTATTATTTTTGTAATTAAACAGGATTTATTTAGCCTCAACATATTACACAGCACTGTACATTAAATAGGGGTTGCAAATGACAGATGAATACAGACAGTGACACAGGAGGAGGAGAGGACCCTGCCCTGAAGAGCTTTCAATCTAGGAGGTGGGGGAAGGAACAAACAATAGGTGGGGGGATATGCTTTGCTGGGAAGTAGTGATGGTTTCAAAAAACAGAAAAAGACAGATAGGCAAGTTTGAAAAAATGGGGTTTGAGTTTTAAATGAGCAGAAAGTAGGAGTAAGACAAATAGGGCGAGGAGGACCATTCCAGAGATTTGGGGCAGCTCTAGAGAAGTCTTGGAGCCGTGCGTGTGATGAGGTTATGAGTGACTTATGATTACCTCAGCACTTGGCTATATTATTACTGCAAGGAAGGGGGTTATAATTTGATGGCCTCAGCACTGGACAGCCTCTGCCCTCCTCCCTATCCATTAATTGACAATCCAAAAATTGCTGGCAGTGTCGCAGTCAGCACTCATGTGAGAGAACACGGCTTGTTCAGATATAAAGTGAGGGATATTTGGGGAATAAAAAAACAGGGGCATTCCAGAACTAACATCAGAAGGGGGGGGGGGATGATTTATTGCACCAGTAGTCATAAAGTGGGAATCATTATAACAATAACATTACAATGGTTTGCTTGTTTAGATGTCATTCGTATTCTGCATGCTGGAGACTCCCAGCTGTGTATTAACTACAGTACAGTAATGTGCGTAATGACAAAGCAAGATATTTAAAGACCTAACTGAAATACAAACTGGCTTGTAAAAGATCTAAAAATAATAAGTGCATATATAAATGGAAAAAGAAAGCAGGGACTGAAATGCATACATTTATTATCCTGAGATAAGCATGGGAAAGAATAAGTTAATAAGTTAAACATATTAAATAAAAGAAGGGTAAGGAGGAGACAATTGATGTTGTACTTGGGTCTACCACTAATGTAGGTTTTTGTGCATTTTGGAAGGATAATGTAACTTTATTCAAACAGATCTATATTTGAATGGGTTACTAAAGACTTCTGTTTTTGTTTTTTGGTTTAAGCAAAACTTCCAAGATTTGGGTTGATTTAATAAACAAATGAAGGCTGTTCACATACCAAGCTGAGTTATTACTTTGCACAGGGAAAAGAATACCCAATCACATGCAAGATAACCTAAAACATATCAGAATATGTCCTTTCACTTAATTCACTTTGCTTTGTGAATGGTCCTATATAGTTACATAGTCAGATTGAAAAAAGGCGGAAGCCCATCCAGTTCAACCACTAAGGGAAACAAATAAATATAACAGAAAACCCTAATATTCCAGATAGAGACATTTATGACAGTTGATTCAGAGGAAGGCAAAAAAAACTTGGTTCAATATACATCAACGGAAAAAAAAAATAATTGCTGAAAGCAATTAGATATTCCTTGGATCAACAGTCTCCAGGTAATTATTTCTATAGTAAAAGAACTCTAAATCCAACGAATAAACATGACACATCTAGGAAAGGCTGTCAAGGTAAGGGCATGGGTGTACAACTCCAGTCCTTAGGGGACGTTTTTTATTCTCTGCAAACCACACATTTACTATTATTGTTTGTTATATATATATATATATATATATATATATATATATATATATTAAAAATGTGTATAAACCTTGGCCCTTGGGTACTGGAATTTGATTCCTCTGAGCTAAATAATGCTGGATGTCCTCCAGTCAAGAAATGAGGTGTGAAATCAAAGTAAGCAAGATATATATACACACACACACACACAGACAAATATAACCAGACCAGAGTAACATTTCTTTTTTTTTTGTTGGACAGATCTTTGGAAAGAAGACTGTGTATATTTATTTCTCTCTGCTGTTTTTGCTTGTTACACTGTGAGTTTACAGCCTTTGGAGTAGGTATCGGCAAACTCCGGCCTTCAGACCAGATACGGTCTAGCCGGTAGTTCACTCCGGCCTAACACCCCCTGGCCGATCCGTCTGAGAGCCGCCAGGCAACCCGCCAGGGGCGTTAGGAACTACTGCAGCCGGAGCCACTGGAGCTCCGGTGCCGCCTCCTTGCTGTTGCTCCCCTATTTACCGCAGCCGGCAATGATACTTCCACCGCGGTAAATAGGGAATGTTCCCTGAAGGTAAATCCCTCTCCTCCGCAATGCATACAGAGGAGAGGGATTTCACTTCTGGGGGCCTTCCCTTGTGGTGGCCGAGCCATTAGGGCGGGACTCAGAGTCTGGCCTTGTGTGCTCCCACCCACCCCTAAAATGGCCTAGTGGCCATAAAAGTTTGCCTACCCCTGCTTTAGAATGTTCTCAGGTTTATATAAAAGGCTCCTGGAACTGGCAACGGGCTAGTCTTGCTGGTTACTGGATTTTTTTTAGCATGCTCCCAAGAATGCCAAACCTGGGTGTACACAGTACACAACTATTGACCACAGCTTTTGTGGCTGGGCTCTGTCTTTCCTCATTCTGCCCTTTGTGCCCTCTTGTTATCGGGTGACCACTCATCATATTTAGTGGTCATTATGGAGTGTGGTTTTGGGGTTCTGAGGTCAATATCTACCTAATAAAAGGAAAGCACTATATTTTCTATTTGACTGTCACTGAATGCACATCAATAATTTGAGCTAGCAGACAGAGGGGGTTTGTCCTAGTTCATTTAGCTGTACATATGCTATGGATAAACCTTAATAGCTGGATATCAGATTACACGTGCCATTTTTTCATTAGCAATAGTAGCTCTGAATATGTAAAAAACACCCTAAAGGTTTGCTTTAGGGCAAAACACTTTTTAGTAATGAAAACAGACGGAAGCAACAAATTAGGTTATATACATTTGTGTTGCCTTAAATGATTTTTAAAGTCAATGTGCAACCTCTTGTGGCAGCTGATCTACATGTGGTGTATTGTGTCACTATGTATGTGTTTATCCTGCTATTCAGCTGTACTATTATCCACTTACCCCTGAAATAAAACATGCAATGACTACATCTACAGGACTCTTATGCGTGATAAAAGTAGTACATGCAGTGCATGTGTCCATGAATACACATCATAAATATTAATACACATTGTTAGCAAGTCATTGCGGCGAGCTCCCTGTGGAAGTTTCAGACATTGGCAGAATAGATACAACACTTACAAATGTATTTATGTATGCATTTACACACAGACAGATCTATCCAGGTACTGTAATGGTCTTTATTCCCTAAGCTAAGATAGACCTGGAAAATTACACTGATACTATTCTTTCTTGAGATGTTAAAGAGGAACTTTCTATGTAAAAACCTAAAAAAGCCAAAAGTAGCAAAAAAGTAGGACAGGAGATTAAAAGATAGTCACAGTGGACCATTGCTTTTAGTTCTTCATCCAAGTACTGGTTACTATACTGGTACTATGGAATGAACCCAAATCTGGTGTAATGTGCCCCTGCACTGTGCCAGTAGCATTAATCACCATAGAATCCAAAGCTGAATCCCTTGATGTTGGTCACAGTACATGACGAACATTGAAATTGGTAATAAGCTTTGTGTAACAACAAGCACAACAAAGCCCCCCTGAAGCAAATAGTATTCTAATTTTAAATTGTGAATTATTCATCATAAGGTGGTCTTGTAAATAATTATAAATAAAATAATTGTGTCATATTCACATCATATGGAGAAATTCCATTTGGACACCAATCTTTTATAACTTTATTTTACCATTTTATACTGGACATCTTTGCTCATTGCTGCCATTTATATGCATTGTTGTTACAAAGACCCAAATTCTCTATTCTGAGCTAATTGGTATTGGATTAGGGCCCCTTTGGAGCATCAAGAAGGACCGCCATTGACACTTGCATAATGTCAGAAATATTCTAAGGATATGACCAGTTCCCCAAGTGGTGGATGGTAATCTTATCAATGTAAGTTGCATTTGTGCACTTTTGTTCCTAAAACATAAGGATGGAGCAAGTATTGACCTACTGATAAGGAGGATATAACTTGTTTCGACACAACTCAATTATCTGCAAAATATAGCAAAAACACAAAAACAACTTAACTTCAAGACTCAGCATAATTACACTCCTTACAATCTATATGACATTTTTTTAAAAAATGCTATACCATAAGTTTTCTACTTTTTTGTTTCTTTTCCCAGGAGAGTGAGCATATTGTGACATCAGATTTGCTTTAAAACCCAACCGCAATAAAAAATGTTTTGCAGCAGGCACCAATAAGAACCTGGCAAAGGTTATCCAGGATTTTTTTCCTGTTCCTGTGAGAGGAGAACAGGGAGATGAGAAACCTCACTATCATCGACCACAGAGCAAAATAAACCTTCAGAGGTTTCCAGCCCTTCACTATGCTATCCAAAACATAAACAAGCAAGAAAAAAAAAAGAAAACATCAAACTGAAGATTTAGAGTTGTCCAAGTGAGTATTTACTAAGATCAGCATTCAGTATGTAAACCATTTTTTCCAAAATATTTCCTAGATCTTGATAGAATACTGCTGCTGTGTAGCATGTGATGGACTTCAAAATGGATCTGGAAATGATGTAAAAGTGTTGGCAGCTATGCATGTGTTTTGTCAGATTCTTGATGTAATCAATTTAAATCATTGTAGGACTTTTCAAATCTAAACCAGGAGCCTTGCTTCCATTTATGTTCCTTTAATTAACCCTCAAGCCCATCTGCGGACCCTTACAGATGCCTCTGAGAAAAATTTACCATTGCTAGTGAACTGGAAAGGTTGATGATCTAAGCTAAGTTAAAATGATAAAACAGAGCAGTGTAGGTCACAGCATTCCAAATTGGTACTGATTGGCTGTAAAAATATATAATATTAGTGGTAAACTTAATCAGAAACATTGTGGTGGTATATTGTGGCAATTAAATGATATTTGTATTGGCAAGTGTATGTAAACCCAAAATCCAATTTCCAGTATGTTAAGAAGTATTTGAAAAGCCACTCAAACAAAAGAATATTATACTGATCAAAGTTATTCTGTATCCTGTATGACAAGCAGCATCTGTCAATCAAGAGCAGTGGGGGTTATGGTGGAAACCTAAAAACTGCAAATAAATGCTGGGTGTCTGCATGGGATCATGTATATCCAAGCAGCAGTCCAGGGATGCAAACTGACCACACCAGTATGGATCTGTGTCCATGCTTGACATGATCAGAATGAAAGATAAAGCAACAGGAACTGGCGGAATCACCAGGTATGTTACAATAAGGGAAGGCACACATAGAGGGATACATTTTCCCTATATAATATTATTACACAAATACAATTAAAATGTTTTGGGGGTAACATATACTTTATTAGCAAGGGTAAAAATTATAAGTTAAGTGCAGAAGAGCATTTTTGACCACTATTAGTTGAAGAGGATGGACTACAACCACAGACCCGCAGGCTCCACTCCTGTCCGCTAAGAACAGGCAAAATAAGACAACTTTACATATATCAATTCCAATGCATCATACGGATAGGTGGGTTAGACATTGGTATACTCAACATGGAGTCATCCTGTTTCATGTCAAAGATTCAGGCTGGTGATTGTAGTGGTAATAGTCTGTAGAAGGGTCTTGGCTTTCATTGCGCCCAAAATATATTTTATGTTATGTTTGGTATCATGATATACTGTACACATTTGTCCTAAGGAAATTCGTTTTTTTCTTGAATATGTTGAAGAAAAACAGCTGTTTTCTTTTATAATCATTTTTTGTCAGAAAAGCCATCTTGCTTCTCTCTCCTGATACACTAATATTACCAGGCTTGGCAACCCTCTCATTGTTATATTGGAACAGGCCCTCATTTTGGTAAACTACATTTTATTTATCTTGAATATGTTGGCACTTTTCATACTTAGGAATAACAACATTTTCTGGTGCCAGTACTAAGCCACTGCTTAGCAATTATGAGAAGCATTGTGGTCCTGATTTGTCTTGGTAAGTCCAAAAGTTGTAAAGAATGCAGGGTCATTTAGAAGTAGCTTTGATGAAGGAAGGCAGCACATACACCTACATATTAAAACACATAGCCCTAACAAACATACCTACCTTATGATTACCACTTTTAATGGCATTGATAGTAAGTGTCATTGGGTAGCCAGGTGGCAATCACATTGCTTACATTGCTGAGAAGTCTGAAAGCCCAAGTTCATACTTTTTTTAATCCTTACCCTCTGTTGTATAAAAAAAAAGCGTTGCTGAGTATCTCACCAATTCCATATTCCAGCACTAAGTTATTTTGGTCCATGATCCAGCTCTGGTCCTCTACACTGGTTGACTGAATGACAGCCAATGTCATAAAACATAATTACTTTGAGTACAGGACATGCCCCTTGGGGCTTCGGCTCATTTACAAAACTTTCTTAATCCTACGAAAGGGATAAATACTGTTTTCATGTTCATTCATAAACAAATCCACCCTTACCCCTCTAAAAAGGAAGCCAGCAATTGATCCCCTTAAACACAGTATAGATTAAAACAAAATCACCCTAATAGTAATCTCTGACCAATGGAAATTAGGATTTGATAAAGATGACCCTACAATATTCCTAATTGCTAATCCTTTCACTCAAATACATTGCATGCAGGTTCTACCACCTCCAGAACTGATTGTATCTATTTTCCTTACAACTTGGATGAGGATGTAGCCAAATCTATGCACACAACAAGGACACCCAAGACAGCAAACCAGCATACTTTCAGTGCAGGAGATAAGTCCATTACATAACACAAAAGAAAACATTTGCTTGTCATGTACTAAATACCTCCTAACAGGGTGCCACTTAATTTGTTCCCCATACAAACAGGCAGCCCTTGTACCTTTTTAGTGTTCTGTCAGCCGTCAGTCTTTTCACCCAGCTGAAAACTCATCTAAATATCAGTCCACTTATATATATATATAATACCTGTCTATAAGGTAAGATTAAGGTAAATCTAGCTGGACATAAAGGCTTTACGTTGACAATACAAAGTTTTCAAGTTCCAGGATCAGGAGAGGACCTGTTAGGATTCAGAGAATATAAAAAGTGTATTTTCTCCATATCAGCCTCATCATGTGTAGGTGAGATACCTAGATGACACATGGATAGACCCAATCTATAGACTCCAGAGCTTGGTAATATACAATGTAGATCAACACAAATATTTCATATATGTAGAAGTATGAGAAGATCAGAAAATGGGAAACAGAAAGGGATACACTTTTTTTTTCTTGGATCAGAAATGATTACTGCTGATCCTTCAAAAATGTACGAAGTCCTTATAAGTTGCCTGTGTGCCATTCGCAAACTGTTGTGCAAAACAAATATTGGATGGCACTACTACAAAGGCTGGGGAAATTCGATTGTAACATGTCATTTAAGATAAATCTCCAGCATGGCTAACTAAAGATTTCTGCTGGCCAAATCTTTCCTAAATATCATTTATATCAATAGCCAAACGAAGTACTCTTCATGAGTGCTCAAAATCATACAATCGTACTAAAATTATAAAATGGTATGGTAATTTTTGATTGCATTTGTATAAACACAATCATTCATTCTACCCTGGTACAAAAAGAGAAAGGTTTGCCACCACAGTTCTGCAAAGCGCTGAAACGGAATGCATAACAATTTCAAAGAAGACAAAACACAAAAAGAAAAATGAGAACAACTCACATAACCTTTAAAAAAGGATCCTTAAATGTGTTTGGAATTACTTTAGTTGTTATTGTTACTGCTGCAATGTGAATTGAACAACAGAATTGTGGCTGTTTCTAAGGCAAGCAACAATGGCTATAATCAGTCTGTAGCAACTTATTGCAAGCAAAAAGTAATTATTTACACAGCTTTCATGCTGGCCCACCACTTAATGTTGGCCATATATGACTTGAATTCTTATGACGATGCTTCAGATATAAACAGAACCAGGATAAGGAATTGTGGCACCCAAGAGAATAATTTTAAAGGGAAACTACAACAGGTTTAAAAGATTGCTTTTTTTTAACTTTCTTTTTTTTAAAGGGGTAATAAAACAAAATTTACGAGCCTGACATAAACACAAAAAGTCTGATACAAAAGGAAGCATAATAACATACAGATTGCATCGGCTATGGCAGAAAATAAATAACAAAAATGATGCCAATAATTCAAATTTATCATATCAAAGATGCTAATCTATGAGTAAGCTTCAGGTAGACCCCAGGTTACATACAAGATAGAGACTGTAGGTTTGTTCTTAAGTTGAATTTGTATGTAAGTCGGAACATGTACATTATTTTAATAAATTCAGTTAGGACAGATGTTTGTCTCAACATATTATTAGGCATGTTGAGACAAACATTTTTGCCATTACCAAAGCAAAAAAAAAGTTTATGGAGCCTAGACATTCATTAACTTCTGTAGCAAACTGTGCTATACAAAAAGAAACAACTGCAGAGTTTGTCTTGGTCATTAAAGAGTTAGAAGAGCTTGCAGAACATCTCAGCTCTTAAAATCACCCACAACCTTAGCTGTGTTTAGCAAAAGATTTCTTCTGCAAGTCATACAAACCACCCCCTGCCCCCCATCAAGCCTCTGTCCTGCACAGGAGCAGCAGGGAATCCCCATTCGTATCTAGGAGTTGTCCGTATGTCGGATGTCTTTAACTCGGGGACTGCTGGCATTGTCCCAATCCTGATATGTTGCACATTTAAACAGAAGAGAAAACCAAAAAAAAAAAAATTAAGAACAAGAGAAAAATAACAGAAAAACCTAGGAGAGGAGGGGGGGAGGGGGGGATGGGACTCATGCCCATTCTTCAAGTTGCTGACACTTGCAGTATGCTATAAGTCTGATGTTGAACAAAAATTCCTCCCCCATAGGCAGTTAATGATTGTGCAGTGCCTGGTGCTTTATACACACAGTGCCTGATGCCCCTCTAACACGCACAGAGCCTCATGCCTCTGTATTACACACTTTGGGCCTGATTTATTAAAACTCTCCAAGGCTGGAGAGGATACATATTCATCAGTGAACCTGGGTGATCCAGCAAACCTGAAAAGGATTTCATAAAAGTTATGTGCAATTTGTTAGCAAATGTTTTCAATCTTCACTGATGAAAGTGTATCCTCTCCAGCCTTGGAGAGCTTTAATAAATCAGGCCCATTGTCTCATTACTCTATGCTAGATGAATTGCATCAAACCTCTCAGTTTTACAGAGTGTTATAGGCATTTCTTGTTGAGATAGTGTGCCTGATTTATTAAAGTTCTGGAGATGATAGACTATAATCGGGGAACCTGGGTGATCCAGAAAACTTAGAATAGATTGGCAAATTATTTAAATACTGGACCAGATGTATTTCAAGTTTGCTGGATCACCCAGGTTCTCCCATGATTATTTATCAATCTACTCTAGTCTTGTAGATTTTCAATAAATCAGGCTTCATGACAATTACACAATAGATCATTCTTTTTTGTTATACTCAAACCTTTTTTTAGGGATTATGAATTACAGTGATTCACGCCTCCCAGGTCTATTATACGCAGTACACGTGACGGTCTTTTTATAAAAAATCGTTACTGTGAATTACACACAATGCCTCATAGCTCTTTATTATACACTGCCTTATCCTTCTGTTTTACAAACAATCTTTATGAAGGTAATGTGGAATTGATTACACATAAAGTATTGAAACAAGATGGTAAATATGAATCTCTAAAGGAGGAATAAAAGTTACAGATATGAAAGGTGGTTTATTCTATTATTCTACATGGAAATTTCATGTATTTAAATATATTACTTTAAATAATTTAATGACTCCACCTAAATTGTGGGAATACATTTTATATCTTTCCACCTAGAATATCACCTGAAGACCTTTCTTCAACACACTTCAATGCAGTATTGATGTAAAAAGACTACGTGGGAAGGTTGAATTAATATTGTCTGTTGACATAAAAAAGTGAATTATTGCAGGGGGTAGCTGACTTTACCTATCCAATCATGTGCACAGATTTTTTTTTTTTTTTTATATTTTTTTGCTTGTGATGGGGTATTATTTGCAAAGTGAACTATCCCCGCATTAACCTTGGTAATTGGACAGTCAAAATTCTATTAGTAAATACCATGTATGTTCTCATGTCCATGCACTGCAGGAAAATTGAAGAGCATACATCTAGAATGGGAATAAGGGATATTTCTAGAAGCAATGGGGTGCATAAAGCAGCTGCTATATTTTTGATTTTTTTACTGTGCTAGTGATATTTTACATTAGTATTATATTAAAACTGTTAAATTATTTTTCTGAGGTAAGGGCCCCAGTGCAGAATTTGGCCTTCCTGGGCTGATGACCATGTAAATGGGAATTACTTTCCAGTGTCTTAATATTGGCCCTGTAGCTTCCCTGCCCAGCTCCAACATCCAGCACGTTGGCTTTTTGCACTTGCATTGTAGTAAGTTCACAGCAAGGCAGCTAAGATTGTGCGGGCCCATTTATGACTCTAAACACGTGTTATCCCAGAGACCTTTTAAGGGTAAAGTGTAGCTGGCTGTTTGTCCATAAATCTTTCCTGTACCAGGCTACAGAGTCAAGGAATCCCTTGCATCCATTCCTTTACAATTCACTGCTTGGCTGTTTTACCAAGTACATCACACAGAACTCAAATAAGAAAATATTCAATGGCTGTTATGCTGACCCATTAGATTTAATATTTTCTGATTTATTGGCCCAGAACAAAGCTGCAGATAAGGAATGTTGCGTGTAAGAGGTCGGGATAAAGATAGAAATGTACCACCTCAGTTGTCGTCAAATTAAAAAAAGTCAATTAGAACAATAAACATTTAGCTTTAGGAGATTTTGACTTTTGCAAGTAATTTGTAAAGCCCCTGAACATTATATAGTCATTAAATTTAAAGGGGATGTCTGGGGGATCAGAACATGACACAAAAGGCAAAACAAAAATATTACAAAAATCAATAATATAATATAGGTTGGAATAGTTGTTTTTTTAAGCCCACAGCTATTAAAAAAGTTAATTGCAAAGTCCTGAACATAGTTCTGTCCTCATAATTTCAAAGGGGGATGAGTCGGGAAGACCTATGGGAACATGTCCTAAATACTGCCCAATAGGGGTTTTTCTCGATACTTATACTATATATAAAAATTAATTTTGGCTGCACATATTGTGGAAGATATCTCCTACTATAAACAAATGATTTGTAACTGTTTATATTTCAGAAACCAATTCTGGCAAAATAATATTCTTCCAGTAATTGAAAAACAAACAAACCCTGTGGGTGGAGGGGAATGAATGAATATAATTGTTCTGTCACCAGAAAGATAAACATTTAAGGAAATAAATCTCAAATCAAATCCAAACTTTTTCCATGTTGGGAAGAAAATGCATTTCACGTTATCTAAGGGCAAATGCTTTCTTAAAAAAATAAATTTTCCTATTATACTGAAGAATGAGTCTAATGGAGAAAAAGAATATTGAGTTAAAATGAGCTTGAAATCATAGAAACCTAAATATAATATAATACACAGTTTTTTTTTTATGCCATTGCACAACCTGTTATCATTAATTGTAATGATAGTAGAGGATTTGGCGTTACCTGTAGCATGGACTTGCAGATTTGACCATCTCTAACATGAACAAGGTATGTGCAGTTACCCAGCCAGGAAGGCATCTGCAGAATTAACCTAACAAAAATAAAAAAAGTAGTGGAGGAAAGAAGAGACGAGATTACTACTCTTCTGAACAAAATGCTAGTTTAAACATGACTTATTATGATTCAAATTTTAATAAAATAAAATATAATGAAAGACAGATTTAGAGTTTAGCCTTTGATAATAAACTTGCTAAGTCTGAAGATCTTGCAAAGGTTCTCAGTCTTTTTAATGACAGAAATAACTTAGGTGTCTTTTTTTAAAGAGACTTTGGCATTTTGTTATTTTGGAAAGAACCACACACCATAAGAACCCTTTCACACACTGAACTGATACTCATCTCTGCTGTGCTCCCTGTAAAGCTGCGTACACATGTCCAATAATTATTGTTGGAAATGAACAACCAACGACCAATTGGCCAAAAATGGTTTTAAAAAAAAGTGACCAATGACGCCGACGAACAAGGATTGACGTTGGAAATGAACGACCGGCACGGCGGATCTGATTGGCTGATGATCGTTCACTATCTATATCGTGTGTATAGTTGTTCAGTGATCGTGGATGTTTCTGCAATACACTTTCTTTTTTAAATGTCACTCCCTGCATCGTTCAAATGATTGTATCTAGCGTGTATACATTATTGGTGGATTATATATTAACAATTGTATCGTTACAGCATGTACAGAATTGTGCACAATACGATCGTTCAAGTATAATCGTGCATAATCCTTGATCGGTCGTAATCATTCATTTCTAATGATAATTATTGCAAGTTTGTACCTAGCTTAGGTTTGTTCCTGGATACCTTGGCATGCAGACAACATATGTAAAACATACATAGGACAGGCATGGCTAAACTGAACTAAATATTAGTCTTGGCTTAAAAAACATGGTTGAGAATAAATATTGTACACAATGAATTCTGTATATATTTTGAACACTTAGAGCTCTGATCATTGGACCCTCATTGTATATTATTTTCTATACTGTGTTTTTAAAATAATATTTTTATATTTATTTTTGTTTTCATATATATACAACTGCCCTGTTTCCTTTTTATACATTTTATATATTATTTTTACATGTTTTAAAAAATATGTAATATACAAAAAATAGAAGAATGCAGATGGGCTTTTTTCAAACATTTATCATTATTAAACTTTGATTCTAAGATTATTTTAAAACTTGTACATCCATTCCCTCAACTTCACCGGCAGTAAACATGTTTACTGTTCACTTGATTGATAATGTCTGTTGATTAACAATAAGCTAATAAATTGTATGCACAATACACATTTTGAATAAATTAGGAGTTTATACACTTTTGAGTTCATTTATTACTAATCATTTCTGTTATTCTTTTCCTTTAGCAATCACCATGCATTTGATTTTTAATGTTATTCATGTCATCAACCAGATATAATTACAGTAATGACTGTTTAGGACCAGCGTATTTTTAAGTAGTTTTAGTTTTTAATAGTTAAAAATTTAATAAATTGTGGATCTGGATCAAAACAACAAGACTTTTTAGTCTTAGTAAGAAGATTAGTTACTTACTTACAGAATGCATGTTTTTTCCCTAGGTTTATACCTGAGTCCAGGCATTTTTCTGTATTTTTAGGTAAAAATTAGTTATTTTTCATATTTATTTGGCTTGGTTTTTAGGTAAGCTTTGTATCACGATAGCAGCGATGAGCCAGGGGCCACTGCCCAAAGAAGGCCAGAGCAGTAAGGGATATAGCAGGAAAAGTTAAGGCAGCACAAAAAATGGAGAGTCTCCATTTAGAGTTCCTCTGCAGTTCAGTTCCCACGGTCACCGGGCTGCACTTAGCATGGGAACTGCACCTAGCATGCGTTCACAGTTGATTGGAGGAGGCATGTGAGTGCTTTCAATTAGCTGATGAACCGCTGTTCTGTATGTGTTCTTGGATAGAGATTCTCTATCCAAGAACACATAGTAAAGTTTTGCTAGGGCTGCAAGAGCAATCAGGTGAGCTGTCTGCTCCGCTCCCCTGATTGCTCTTGCAGTTTTACACACTACCGAAAAAACCCTGAATTCCCCCTTCCCTAAAGACTTTAATGGTGATCGATTTCGGCGTTCGATCACTCAAAAAATATCGGGCTATATCGATCGAATAGCTTCCGAATCTAACATTCAGCTGTTCGACCAACACTAGTAGTAAATGGTTTGCTCATGCTATGCTACCACCCCCATAGCATTCTATTGCCAGACAGTGCACAAAGTCTGTTTGAGCCATACCTCTTTCAACATTGCTTTCTCTAGTTTTCTGAGAGAGAATAAAATGATACTTATGATGACAAAAGATGGTGTAAAGGAAGGAAAAAGTTGGGTTCAAGAAAAAATTCAGGAGGTTGTGATCTATTATTATTAAAAAAAATGAATGATCATACGTTTAAGTGATGTCATAGTTTTAATATTGAAACCATTGCTAAATATTTTGTTTCATTCTGACTGAATTCTATGTGCTGTTTCTTTTTCCTGCAGAACACTCAAAGCTATGTAGTGGATTCATTGCAAAATATAGTTTTTTTCCAATTTACAAGCTGACTGAGGTACTCTGGTTTACTGCGCAGACCCGGCATGTCGATGAACAACTGATT
Organism: Pyxicephalus adspersus; assembly: GCF_032062135.1. NCBI lineage: Eukaryota > Metazoa > Chordata > Amphibia > Anura > Pyxicephalidae > Pyxicephalus > Pyxicephalus adspersus. The sequence continues at coordinate 20,397,779 of NC_092859.1, forward strand.
AGAAATTACCACTGTGCTTTTTATGTGGAGGACAGCACATGTTGGCTCTTTATAAATACTGTTTATTAATAATAATAATATTAATAATAATAATTCACTGTTGAGAACTGATGTTTAGGTAGAGCCAGCCATTTGCTTTTCCAGCCTGACACAACAAGTTCACCTACTTCTGATGCTTATACTTGCTTCTACTTACTCATTGTTCCATTTACCAACCAAGACAAAGTAGAATTCCCATTATTTCTGGGTATATAGGAGCTTGTGACAGTAGTGAAAAAGTCCTTGTTATAAGTTAGTGCCAACCAAATTGACCCAAAGCTCACTAAGTCTTTTCCACTTTGCTCCATTGGCTGAAACAGTTCTATGAAAATTAGCTGATTTTTTCTTTAATGGGCTGTATACTTTCTTACAGTTAAAAAAAAATTAATAGAGGCCTGATTTTGGGCTTTTTTTCTGTATAGCAAATACAACACTTAGCACACAAACATACTACATGCTTTATTTTTTAAAAGGGTACACAGCAGTGCAATTCTAAAATGTGTTTGGAGTGCCATTAATAATTAATGGCATCCCAAGACATCGATGAACGTGCGTTGCATTGCTATGCATTCCATTAACATGCATTTTCAAATGGAAACATGTGTTAACATAACACTGTAGTGCAGCCTTCCCCAACCGTTTTACCCCAGAGGAACACTTGAAGAAAATTTCGGGTCTCAAGGAACTCCTTATAAAATGAATTTGTTGTAGGATGATGGGAAGAATGCCCCCATTATGATGATAATCAGGAAAGGGTATTAGTCAAAATGCTATCCTTCTAGACAGCTAAGGGATCACTGGTATCATCCTACTGACTCTGCCAAATGGAATCGAACCTAAGACCATGCAGGCACCATCAGAAGCAATTAGCCAAAGTTCAAAGAACCCCTAACAACCACCAAAGGAACCTTAAGGTTCCACAGAACCCTGGTTCAAAAAAGGTTGCAGTAGTGTGAAAGAGCCCTAAGCAAAAATAACCTAGCTATGTAAAGGACAGTTATCAATAGCACCAATTTGTTTTGTTTTTTAATAGTTACTTGGTCTAGCAGCTATGGATTTAAAATAAATTATAGCAAAGAAAATAATTTCAAAGAAAACTTTGCTGCTAATGTTTTTACCTGATTTCAGAACAGTTAGAAATTGTGTCAAATGCATTCTGAGAAAAACATAATTCTTAAAAATATATACTTGGGTGTATAATTTAGTATGCACCCTGCCACGGTATAAAAAGTATGGGTGGTAATCAGTCTGCAGCCCACCAGCTGAAAATCACTTCTTTATTATATGCTTGCAGTATGTAAGAATGTACGACCGGCTATCAGATATGTATTTCACTTTTCCATAAAGTGGACACATTATAAAACAAAGAAGTAACCTTATATGACTCTTACAGCCTAACAAAATATTAATTTTTGGAGGAATGGGGTATTCCTGAAATACCTGATTATACTTTTTTGTGGCTTATTTGATCCTTATAACTGTCCAGATTTCAGGAGAGCATTTTTTTTAGAAACTTTAAATCTGCACACTGTGATGATGATACTTGTAATATCACATAATATAGTATGAAGATTAAAGCTCAACTCCAACCAAATGGATAAAGAAAAAGGTAAAATACAAATTTCCTACTGCACTAAATTGTGTTTTTGTCCATTTCTAGCGATTTCACATTCTCTTCTGCCCAGGTGGTAAAGGAAATCTCTCCAACAGAAACACAGATACAGGGCTGGTTAGGAATTACTCAGGGAATGTTTGCAACATTTGTGCAGGTTTGTGCATATCTAGTCATATTCTTATTCAACAGGACTTGTTCTTGTAATATTGAGGGTATTCATAGCTTTCCAAGACAGCAAACTGATGAAGTGACTTGGATATATGTAAAATGTCTTCAACATTACAAGAATAGTTGAATGTGACTAACTACCTCTAGATTATACTTGGTGGAGCAGTTGATGGAGCTGGGTATGCTTTTTCTAAACTAATAGTTTTCACCAGTGTTGGTTCACCCATTGTTCTCCCTAGGCTTCCTCCAGAGGTTGCTGGGGGTTCCTTGAGTAATGAGCAGTTTGTATCTCTCAGGTCAGTGTACCTGACACCAATGATCTTTTTTGGCTATCTGTAAAGATGACATTTTTCCTAAAGGCCAGCAATCCCGCATTTTCCCCACTAATCACCACATTAATTTACTGTGATCTATGGATTTGGTCATTATAGAAGGGGTTCCCTAAAGACGTGAAAGGTATTTCAAAGGGTTCCCCATGTTGAAAAGGTTTAGAAACACTCGTTTACACCGAGCGAAGTAGCACTAGCAGTGCCGTCTTTTCTCCCTCTCCTCTCTTCTCCTAAGTCTTATTTAATAAGAACATTTGGCCAAGCCACAGATTCCCATTTGTTTTATTATCCCAGATTGTTAACTACCAAGTACAATCAGCAGGGCCAGATGTTTATCACTGGAGCCTTTAGCAAGAACCCAAACCCTCTTGCTATTTTCCAACTCAAAAAAATGTTCTTGTTTTACTAATCCCAACCTGGATAGAATATTATCTAAATGTACACAAGGTTTATAAGATATGTCTGCATTTCTAAGGATACTCTAGGTAACCATATAGGGGAAAGATGCCTGTTTGCTTTTCATTCTATAGGTGACAAATAGTAAATCCAGCTCTGGTAGCTGGATCATGCATGCATATCTTTTGCATGTCTGTGACCATCGTTAGTCCCCAATACATCAGTCAATATACAAACTTTTTTATCTTACCATATTTTGGCAGGCTGGCTTGCACTCTATGCCTGCATTACTTTTCAGTCCCAGTCTAGCACTGTGTCTGCATGCTTTTCTATAACCTATGCAACTGCAAGCGTACAACTTGTGATGCAGTATCAGACACAGCTCGAATCTGATCACCCTCCGGGCCCAAAAAGAGCCAACCCTGCTTTGTATAAGCCCTAATGAAAAGTGCATGAGATGGACATATTAGCACTATCTAGCAGTCCCAATGTCACACTGTCAGCATTTGTTTGAGATTATGTTTCAAGCCACTTGCTCGATACAAGTAATTTAACACAAAGCCATGTGTCATTTTTCATTAGATAATTTCCTGACAGTGCACTGGGTTCTCAAGCTATACAGACAAATACATATATATGCTTATATATAGAGAGCAGGAGTTGCAGGCTGAGCAGAAAGCAGGATGCTATACACAAGACATAAAAGATTTATGACTCTGAAATACAACAGCTCAATAGACAGATGAATATTGTGCATTATCCTCACGGGATGCCGAAAGTGGGGGAGATGAAGGAGATGGCCAACGGCAATGTGGTGGGGGCATGACATGACAGGTAACCACAATGGAAGAATTGTTTAGCATTAATATCTCCCAGAATCTCTCACCTGTCTGATATAACATAGGACTGATCTCATCTCTGCAATGTATCAAATGGTAATTTACATCTTTTCTATTTCTTAACAATAGTGTAAAGGCCACGTGTAAACATGAACATTTTTACAGAGATAGTTTGGTTAGAGGCGCATTTGCCATATGATGTCAGCAAGTACATAAATGCATAGTCCACTCAATAAATCAGTGCGCCCTCCCTGATTCTAAATTGCTGTACAAGAATAGTAACAAAATATACTAGTGAGGAAAAAATAAAAATGCTTACCTAACCACCCTTTTGCAAAGGTAACATCCCTCCCTTGCAAAGAGATTGCTAGGAAATGATGAGTACCGCAGATCTCACTGGATAGCGGTCCAGCACTGTGCAGGAGATATATCTTGTGGGTTTTCCAAGATTGTTCCAAGAACCTCACCAGATGAGATTAATCCAGGTGCAGGGGTTAAAAGCTAGAATTAAAGAAAGCATAGAGCCTAAGTTTGTCTCCACTGGTACATTTGGATACTACCATAATGTAGTGGGAAATGGGGAAGGAACCCTTATGTAATGAACAGACCTTAACATGGGGGGAACCCCTTGAAATAACTTTTAGATCTTGGGGCACTCCTGCTATAATTAATATACCCACAGACTACAGTACATTACTGTGGAGGACACTAGGAATGCCTCTTACATTGTTGGCCATTGGGAACAATGTCACCCTTACAGATAGCAAAAACGATCATTGGTAACAGTTACATTGACCTAAAAGGCACAAATTGCTCATTGCTTAGGAACCCCTAATGACCTCTGAAGAAACCCTAGGCTTCCATGGAACCCTGGTTGAGAAACTCTGCCTTAGGTCCATTTTATAAGGACAGAATCTAATTTTAGGCAGATAATCTTGCAAAACAAATAAGGAGGAAATAGGTCACCCATGAGGAGACATGGATAGCAGTGGCACTCATATACTACTGGTTTCAGTTGAGGAATGAGAAACAGAAAACAGTTAACAAAAGTTAAAATGCAAAAACTGCTGATAGTAGCTTGTTGTACTATATATAAAGAATAAAATTTAACTTTTAAATATGCTCTACAACAACTTACTAACAACAGTTTTGGGATTCTCATTTTTACACTTTACAAGATCTAGAACGGGTAAACAGTTTTTGTAAACTTTGTACTGTGGAAAAAAAGCAGTGAATCTAGCATTCCACAAAACTTTCCCTGGTAGAGAATCAGGTTCATGTGTTTCATTGGCAGTAACTGATTCTTCACCAAGGAATGTTTCAGGGAATGTCTGATTCCTGGCTTTATAAATAGACCCCCTAGCTGATTGAGTCTGAGAATTTTTGTATATCCAATATTTATAAGGTTTGCCAAGTGAGCATTCGAGGAGATAAACCAGGTACAAAAAAACTCAAGTTTTCAAACAATTGCAAACAGGAAGAAATAATGAAAAATAACAATAAAAAATTTGGAAAAGTAGGGACTTTTTAAGTATGCAATAAAAGGAAATGCTCTTTTCGATAAACAAAAAATGTCATGGTATTATCACAAACATGTTAAAACATTGTCAGTTGGACAACCTATATCCTCCCCCAATATAAACAAGGTGGCAAGATACACTCTCGTTCAGTCCTCCCATACATTTAAACTTCAGTTATGTAGAGAAAAGTATGCATATGGTTCCTTATATCCCGTGAACCAAATGTATACTTACCAATAAATAATCCCTCTGGTAAGTATGCATACCTACCTTAATATAAACCCCCTGGGACTTAATAAATTCTATTCATACTTACCTCTATACAATTGAATTTTAATTGTATAGGAAGACTGCCTAAAAATTTCTAAGGGGAGTATCGTCCTTTCCTGCCTTGTTTGTATTTTTTTTATTTGTATTTATTTCTTGCTTACCTAAAAAGCCCCGTACTTTTCCAGTTTGTTTTTTGTACATTACAATTGTGGATGTGGTAACTAAGCTAAGATGAGGGAGCTGGATAGTGTTGATATATAATAAAGAATAACTTATCCTTGTTTACTCAAGGTGGGTGTCATCTTAGCCACTGTTTGGATTTTGCCATGGTGTTGCACATGTATGTGAATATGATGCCAGTTTGGTTGAGTTCTAACACAAGATTACCATAACAAGAATCAACTATGACAGTTTTTACCATTTGCACGCTTATAATGTAACTGCTTTGCCAAGTGGTTGAGTTTAGCTCAACAATAAAATAAGCAAAACTTTTACAGCTCCCTGGCTCACATGAACTGAGCACCCACCAAACTGAATGCACCCTACTTGAGTGGTGCAAACTTTTATTACAACAGGAAGTTTAATGCCTGGCTCTTGGTAAATCATTATATTCCGAGAACACATTTGTGAATGATCTCCCTGCAGTGGTCGTGTCCAGACTCTAATGTCTTCGTGTAAATGGTAGGTGCATCTACAACCTCATGGTTGCCATAAGCTTTTATGGATTTGAAATGAATGCAACTTGCAAGATGTGAACAAAAGTTTGTCAACAAAGGCCTTTATGGATCAGTGTGTCTATGATACCACAAAGGTTTCTGTATTACCAGGGGGTTTATATTGTACTGTAAGGTATTGGCATGTTAAGATGAGCTAGATGTGAGATGTAACCAAGGTAAGATATGCATCAATGCTTGTTGGAATCAGACTGTACAGATGAATCTATAGGTGCTGGAATCGAGTAACCTATGACCATTATACTACATTTCCTTTCCTGTAGGGGGATGGAAGGGGTGCAAAGAGGACCTAGATTGAAGGGGTTCAGAGGTCAGGTGGAAGAGTATGCAAAGGGGGAAATAAAATGTACAGCATTCAGTACCTCTTAGAATACACTCGGGAATGCATTTTTTGTTAAATTAGATCTTACACTTTTTTTTTTTTTTTACTAATTGTTGGGTGGTGAATCCAGAAATGACCGCAGTTTTTTGCTATCACATTCAGTTTTTACGATACAGGGTTCCCTCCATTTTTGTCAAAAAACATGCAAATTTTACTGTTTTTTTAATTTTTTTGTTCATACAAAGGATTTATTGTTACTCTATGGCATTTTTTTTACGGAAAAACATTTGAAAATTAATCGAGTAAGCAGTTAAGGTAAAAATTTACACCTATAGCTTTTCCTGGAGTGTTAGGACAATCCCACCAGATGCTCCAACAATAGTCAGCCATCATGTCCTTCCATGACCTTCAAATCTTGGTGGAATCGTTCACCTTGCTCATCACTGACTGCACCAAGGTTTTCCGGGAAGTTAGAAAGATGGCTATGCAGAAAATGCACCTTGATGCTCATATTGCAACCAAGCATTTTGTAGCTCTCTAAAAGTTTCTGGACAATATATGTGTAATTATTTGCTTGTATGTTTCCAAGAAAGTCCTTGACAATGGCTTTGAATGATAACCAAGCATTCTTTTCGACTTCTGACATTGTCCTGATGAAATGTTCATCTCTGATGAGCTGCTGAATCTGTGAACCATCAAACACACCGGACTTTATTTTTTCAAATGACAGGCTAGGAAATGCCAAAATGAGGTACTTGAAACAGTCTCCTTCAGTTGGTAAAGCTTTAACGAACTGCTTTATTAGACCCAGTTTCATGTGTAGAGGCAGGAATATAATATTCTTTCTATCAACAAGTGGTTCATGTAGAATGTTTGGATCACCTGGTTTAGGAGCAGATCTTGGAGGCCAATTCCTTTCCACCCAATGCCTCTCACAAGCTCTGCTGTCCCACATGCACAGATAACAGGGATACTTGGTGTATCCGCATTGCTGACCAAGAAGGAAGCATACCATTTTAAGGTCAACACAGATGACCCAATTGTGTTGGTGATATTGCAACAACTCAATGACTCTTTATGTCTGCATATTCTTCACAAAGAGAAACTGAATGGCCAATTGGGACTGACCCAAATATATTGCCATTGTAAAGGAGGACACACTTTAAGCTCTGCTTTGAGCTATCGATGAACCGTCGCCATTCAGTTGAACTATAGATTGGAATTCCCAATTCCTCCATTAAAGCAGGTACAAAGCCACTGTCAGTTCTAAAGTACTGCAGAAATGCAATTTCTCTGGTTGGAAAGTATGATACCTTTTTTCCTTTTTCAAGTAAGTTTTTCTCACGCAGTCTTGATGCTAGGAGTTCTGAAACCTTCTTCAAAAGTCCCAAATCATGTGCCAAATGGCAACTTATCACGTGTTCCCTTTGTCCACATCCATAAATCCCCGACACACTGTTTGCACACCTTATGAGGGGCCCAAGACTTATCTTGATCACCAAGTTTAACTTTGAAATATGCCAAATAGGCTTGCTCTACAAATGTTCTGCCGTTCGCCCTTTGACTGGGAATGGTGAAACTACCACAGATATAACAAAATGAATCAGGGTTGTTTAGGCACTTATGATGGGAAACAACAGAGCAGACATTATCTGAAAGAAAGGAAATATGTGTGTAAGTAGAAAAATACATTTTGCTTATTCACTATGTAGAGCAGCGCACAAACTCTGACCATGCTATCTTGTGTGTAAATTATTAGCCTATACAAATCCACGCACAGTAATCACATTAATATAAGCAGGAGAGAAAAAACTTGACGTGATAGAAGAAAACTAACTGCACTTTCAATATCCGCATACCTATTTTAGTGTAAATAAGCCTAAAAATTGAAGTCAACAAAAAAATTGTTCAAAATTATTCCCCAGTGATATCACATTTGATGTGACAGTGATGCTACAATACATTTAAGACCCAGTCTATGGAGATGAGAAAACCTGAAGCTGGTTTCACAACGATCAGCAGTAATACCATTCTACTGCTGTTGCTTGCTAATTATTTTGCCACCTCTCCAAAGAAAAAAATGTAATTTTGCCTCATAGTAGACACTTCCATGTTAACACCTCCAATTTTCCTTTTATACTGCGCCCACCATAAATTCTGAGCTCCAGGCTCATCCACGTAGACGTTCATTTGTTCACAGACTCCCAGAAGTGTCTGTCTGGTTCCTGAACTCAACTCTCTTCTCTCTATGCTGTAAAGCGTTGTGGGATGTAGTGCTCTGCGGTGTTTGCGGCTTTGTATTTTATGTTCATTTGTATCTGGAAGATGGCCAAGATGAGAGCTTGGACAAATGAAGGAGTGCATCTGTTTACTAACCTTCCAGGGTAAATCCCAAGTTTAAAGGGGTTTATTACTTATTTATTTTAACTAAATGTTAAATGGAACGTGTAAGGAGTATCTTATTTCGTTTTATATTCTGCCTTATTAATCCCAGAGGGAATTGACGGTAGTTTGTTCTTCTTAGTCTTAAAGTGACCCTGTTAGTGCAGAGTAAGAATGAAGGTAAAAAACTAAAAAAAAACTACTGTGAAAAGTATGCTACAAAATTACCTTTGTGGTGGTTCATTTTGCTGCAGGTATCAAACACTTGACTGTGTCTCAAATAGATTAACCAAGCAACACACTTTGGTTTCCCCCACCTACCCTAATGGGTTGGAGTCAATGGGCCTGATTTATTAAAGCTCTCCAAGGCCGGAGAGGATACACTTTCTTCAGTGAAGCTGGGTGATATAGAAAACTTGGAATGGGTTGTTAGCAAATGTTTTCAATCCTCGACCAAATTCATTTCAGGTTTGCTGGATTACCCAGGCCCAATGGGAAAAATCACAGAGTAGGATGGGGAGAAATTTGTTAGCGCACTTGTAGGTGGTATCTAAATCAGCAATGTGGAGGATATTTTTTAATACAAGAGGTAGTGGATATATATTTTGATTCTGCAGTAAAATAATTATTTTAAGGTGATGAGAAAAACTTTAAGGTGATGGTTTTACCATAAAGTACCAGTGGTGACCCTTCCAAGAACTGTATCCAACAAGTCCAGACACATTAGAAACAATAAATTGTGAACTATATTAGCCAGGACTGCATGAGGGAAAAGAGTTTATTAACATATGACTCATCAAGAGAACGATAAACAACTTAATTATATCAAATTATATAGCCACACATTGACTCAAACAATAAAAATTCAACAGCTAGCTCTAGTTTATCAGTGCCCACACCATCTGCTTAGTCACTGGCCAGCGAACTATGAATCCTGAAGACCGTCGAAATTGTGGCCCTTGTATCAGTTGCAGTGTTCAAACTCCCAATGAAACTATTTATGATCTACAAGATAGATGGGGAGAAGAGGGAACTCTAAAATAGTGGCAGTAGTTTGTCTGAGCAGTCTCCCATAAATCTTTAAGGAGTAGGTAAAGCGTCCCCTAAAGGGTTTATTGAGTAAGTGACCAATGACTTCTTTCCAGTCAAAGGATGTTGTCCTAGCGGTGTGACTGGCTTGATGAAAAAGGATCCTGGGTAGGCTTTGCCACCCTGGGTGTTTCTCTCTTTCCTGGTGATTCATTGCAGAAGCTGCGGCATATCTCTAGAAAGTCAAACTGTAGTTGCTATGGGTCTGAAAGGGGATCTTGTGCAGAGAAGGACAGGATTGTGTACTTTAGGTCCCCCCAAATTACAGTTGTCATCCCTGGTGCATAATGGTATGTCACTTCCATACCTCTATATGCTTTACCTAGCACTACCACTAAGTCTCTTCCAATCTCAACTCTCATTGCAGCACACCAGATTTATTTCCTTCCACTGATCCTCAGCCAGGGGGTACAAACAAGAACATCTCACTTTACAGGGTCTGCATAACAGGGACATCAACTCCCTAAAATCTTTGCAGTGGAGATTAGACATCATTTTAAGAAATGCCTGGAACTAGGCTTTAAAAGTGAAGTGTAATCTCCTTATACTAGTGTTTTCCTTTCCTCGTGAACATTGTACTTTTGAAAAAAAGTCCTGATTAATAAGGATTACACAATGCATGACCTCGGTGGTGGCATGACTTATGAAAGCTAACAATACTTTGCCTACTTACTAAGAAACTACTTGTCAGTACATGAGTCAGAGTCAGGCACAATGATGTCAGTAATAGAATACCAGACAGAGGATTAAATATCAGCAAAATGCCGACTTGTATGGCACCTACACACACTGCGTCAATCATACAGAATCAGCTTCATACTGGGGGTCTTAGATGTAGCCAATGACACCTGATAATTTTGCTAATATTAAGGGCAAAAGGAATATTTTTTTTAGTATTATTAAAGATTGACTTGCTGATATTTAGTGTTTTGTAAGGTGCAAGGCGATTTTACCAGGGCTGGCATTGGGTTTATACCTTCATCTGTGCAGGTCCTGGTCACCCCTTTTCTAACAAGAAAAGCATACTGTTACTGTTAAAGTACACTGTTTTCAGAATCCATTGGGGCAATGGCCTGTTGCAAATGAATTGGGGTACCTGAAAACATCACTCCTTGCTAATGTGATATGATATGGTGGCGAGCCTCCAGTCCAGGGACAGTAGGACTGAGAAGGTAAGGGTAGATAATGCTGGAAATCCATCAGCCAGCAGATATTATGTGTTCTTTCATTCTAATTATATTTTTCAAAGCACATGGTGGAAGGCTGGAATCAGAAAAAGCTATTATTATATATATATATACAACTATGTAAAACAAATGGGAAGCCTGAAGTTCAGTTTGAGCTTTACCTTGAAATCCAGCAAGCAATGCCACACTTTGCAAGCCACAGAGCCCCTAAAAAATAATGCCATAGAGGCTCCAAACCTCAAACTGTCTATTAGGAAAAAGAAAGTTTGATCTGAGTTTTAGATCCACTTTCCTTCTTATGTTTATGGGTAGCCATCATTTAGCAGGTAGTTAGCCATCAATCAGCCATAGAAGCTACGTCTTGACCATAGACCTCCTATTCCAATATGAAAATAAAACAACTAGATTGGAGAAGAATTATATGCTGCTTTAAAAGCCATCATCAAAACTAAAGTATTACTATACTATACACTACTAAAGTATTAAAAATAAAAAATATCAATGACATTCCACTAATAAATTAGACTTCCATGGAATGGCCAAAAGTTCTGTAAAAATGATGGAATCCCTACTCTTGGAGGATGCTCATTTAGCTGTTTTAATTTGTTGCAAAACTGGAATGTTCATGTCTTATAACATAGATTTTTTTATATCTGTGATTTGTTTTTTTGCAACAAAGTAAAACAACTGAATGGACATCCTTCAAGAATAATGATTCTTTAACATATACCAGGGGTTGTACTTTCTCACCACCATTGGAATTCCCGTATGACACTAAAATCATCTTAGAATTAGTGGCCCTTCATTAAAAATTACATGTTGTCAACCCTGATAATCCATGTCCACCAATCCAGAAAGAAAGAAAATGATACACACATGACACGTGATATATAAGCAGTTAGGGAAAATTTCTGTAACAATGTTTATATTTGAATAAAGAGACCTACAAAGCATTGTCAGATGTGCTATTGAGATATTTACTATATAGAACATTTCCATGTACCTTTATTCTTAGATTTGCAACTTTGGAAATGATAGGGATCTCTGGTTCGCATGGAACCATTTATTTATTCTGTATAGCATCCTGTAAATCCTGATGATGTCACTGTAAAATGCTTATTTTACACTAATTACATCCTTATGTCCATCTTGAGTAACAGCACCGCTTACCGCAGCATCCAGTAATATAAGAATGAAATGGCTATATTTATCTGTACACATTTAATTAATTGAGATGCCTGGATGTGAGTCATATTCAGACACCTTGAAGTTATTATTATATATATAGGTGGAGAAGTAAACATTAGGTCACCTTCAAATACCTGTTACTGATCTTTCTTTCTGAAAATGCTAATTGCCTGACTATAATGCTGATCCATCATTTTACAAGTCTCCAACCCTGAGTTATCGTTGACAACACTAGCTGCTTGCTTAATAAAGGTCCATGACCCTGGAAGTAATACTGTTGGTGTTTTGCCTGCAGCTCTTATTGGAATTTGATTTTTGGGACAAGTATTAGGATCTACAGAGTTAGACGTACATAAATGACACAGAAGGAAAAAGTGCCAGTGCAACTTTGAATATTAACACAAGAACCTGGCTACTACAGGCGACACAGATTCATTTCTTCTCTATCAATAGTTCTATATAAATTCCATTATGGGTGACTCTTACAGATCACGAGTATGACTAGCTGATTGGGGGGTCAATGGCAGACACAAGTCGGGTGACAAAAAGTCACAATGAGAACAGGGAAGTGACACCGGTCTTTGTCAGACAAGAGAACCTATGTGTTCATCTAGATGAGTCCTCCTCCTCCCTCTTCCATCACACAGGAAAATGCATTTCTCTCAAACCACAAAGTCCTATGCAATGTGCTGGAATACTATGCTATGTGAATGAGCCCATTGTGTCACTTGTCCCCAGAGTGCTGTACAATCCTGCTAAATTGAACTGCATTTCCCTTCCCCCGGCATCACAGATTCTTTTAGGCAAAATGCAGATCCTTAACCCAAATATGTCAAAACAGCTAGTCATAAAGTCATGTATATTTTGGTGGTAATTATGGGAGAAATCAATCAGCTATAATATAGTATGTAAACATTTTATACAATATTGATTTATGGACGCTGATACCCAACAGCATAAATGCACAGTTACATCAGGGACAACTGTTTTTTATCTATAACGTCCAAATATTTGCAAGAAAAATGAAAAAAAAAAAATGGAAATATTCCCTTTACATAACTATTGATTTTAAATGCACTTCTCTATATAAATGCCTCATTCTGTGTTCCTCCAGTCGTGTCCTCTCGGTGTTTCAGATTTTATATATGTATTATTTTACAAGCTTCCCTTTTTATGCTTCACAAGACTTCCCTCTAATTGCTCCAAATAGGATATCTCCGTACCCTGAGACTTTGGAGCTGATAAAGGAATCAGACTGTTCACTTACCAGTGTGAATAATAAAGATATTTATGTTATTGAGCATTTATCTTAGTAAAAAATGAAATTGCAAAAAATACCCAATCACATGCAAGGAGAAAAAAGATTTTTTCTTAAACATGATTGGATAGTAAGCAGAGCTTCATTTACTTAGATTTAGTGAATTTAGTGAAGATTAGTGAAGTATGCCTTACAATAGGATAATTCACATTGCTAAGTAAACAGCATAGGGTGAACCAGCTCCTTTGTCTTTTCCATGATGACTTTAGTTAGGCCTCTTCCTTACCTGCATCTTTACCAGTTATCTATACTAATCACCTCATCTAATTACTCCTAATCACTAATCATCCTCCTGCACCTTGTTTACCCATTGATTACTGCAAATAGGACCTCACCTCATTTTGCACTGCTACAAGTTGTCTGCTCCCTGATTAATCCATGTCCAATGCATCTTTACAACATATCTTCCTCCTGATAACCCCACAGAAAACCTCTCCTCACCAAACCCCACTACAACTTGTCTTTTTCTTGTTCACTCCATATGGGACCTCTCCTCATCATACCCCACTACAACTTGTCTTTTCCTGATCCCTCCATATGGGACCTCTCCTCATCATACCCCACTATGACTTGTCTTTTCTGGGTCTCTACATATGGGACCTCTCCTCATCATACCCCATTATGACTTGTCTTTTCCTGATGACTTCATATGGGAACTCTTCTCACCATACCCCACTATAACTTGTCTTTTCTTGGTCTCTACATATGGGACCTCTCCTCA
>NC_092859.1:20412720-20415508 GCF_032062135.1 Pyxicephalus adspersus
TACTTTCATTCCTTAACTTATCTTCTCCTAAAACTTTCTTTTTTACGATCTGCTTTTTTAATCACTTTTTCTAAACTCATTTGACCCTTACTTCTTTGGGAACTCTCCTTACTGCAATTTAATGTTTTTTTATGTAAACTCATTGCTACAACCCTTTAGCTTGTCTACTTCCCTACATATGATCATGACCTCAACTTCCACCATTGCCTTTCATCTCTCATTTCTCAGCACTACATGGTCACCTCTTCTGGGACGTTTCACTCATCATTACAATGTGAATTCTTCCATGTATCATCTTTCCTATGCTATTCTCTCTGCTTTATGACATCATGATATCAACCTTTCCTGTATCAGATCTGCTCATTTGGATCCTTCCTTAAATCACTGCTTCAGCACCATTCCTCCTTACTACTTTCTAAGGAACTCCTCTCCCATTAATACAACTTGTCTTATCTGTCTCTTCTTTAGAAACTCTTCTTTACTGGGAGATTCTCATCACTGGTCCACTTTATTATTTCCTCTGTATTTCTCTTCCTACTAAAAATAGTCTTCATTTTCCTATTCTTTAATGCTGATGTGCGTGTTTCACTGTCAATAGTTTCCTTTACTCTTCCCTACCATCCCTATCTTTCCATTTCTATCATACTCATTTACATTTCTGCTTCCTTGGTTCTTTCCTTTCCCTTTGGACCCTCTCCTCACTCCCATTTGGGCATCACCTACTCCTCCAATATAATATAGGCTGGTCAGCCTCTGTTCCTGCCTCTTGGCTCCCCTTTATAACCTTTCCCCAGTAGAGATTGTCCTCTCCCATCAGTATCTCCTCCTCTCTCTGGTCTCCCACTCCTCTCTTCTGATAAGCAGCACACACAAACTCTTCTCTGATCCCTCTCCCTCATCCTCCAGCAGCCAATTCTCTCTGCTCAGCATCTCTCTCCTGGATTTCCTGCTCTCAGCTGTTTTACCCTATGAAGGATGTTTGAAAGAGGATCCAGTACATAGGAAAGTAGTGAGAGAGCTGAGAAGAGGTTAAGATTTGGGGACATTAAGATTCCTTTACATTGGATCTGCTCACTGGGCATCATGAAAATGCTGGCTGCACACTTTCACTACAGTCTGCTTTTCTTAGGTAAGTGATTATATAAAATATTTACTAAACATTACCTTCACACTTTTTTCAGTCTGTATTTTTGGGTAAGACAATATTTATTTATTTTATTTTTTTTACTATGGGATTAGTGGGATTGGATTACTAAAGGGGTAGAGAATGTTCACTTTGCAAAGTAGTAAATCAATCCCTGTGCAGCAACATGCAGACAGATTCTGTGCATGTATTACTCATCTATGGAATAGTATGGGGCTTATTTAGAACCTTGACAGTTGTGGTTTCTACATTCTTATTGTATTTTCTATTGCATCGTTGTACTCACTTTACAAAGTGGACATTCTCTTCTTCTTTAGTAGATCAACCCTTGTCCAGCAAAATGAAGGCAGGTTCTTTACAATACTTACACACCTCTGATCTATAGAACAGCGTGGGGCTTATTCAGTAAGACAATGCCCTAACATCAGTGGTTTATACAGTATTAATGTACCTTGTACTGCTTTCTTGTATTCACTTTGCAAAGTGAATGTTCTCCACTCCTTTAGTAAAGCAACCCCTGTGCAGCAGTATGAAGGCAAACTCTGTCCATGCCTTGCTAACCTACCTCTGTGTATGATCTATGGGGGTTATAGATGAAAGCAGTGCCCTACCAGTGGTGGATTATACAGTATTAATGTACTTTGTCTTGCCCTGTTGTACTTAATTTCCAAGTTGAATGCCCCCTACTTCTTTAGTATATTTATCTATTTGCGGAAAAAATGCAAATAAACTCTGCCCATCCATCACTAACCTACCTCTGTTGGGGTTTATTTAGTAGGTGATAACAGTGGTTATACATTATTAGTGTCCTTTGTTCTGTATATTTGTATTAAGTTTGCAAAGTGAATTTTTTCTACTCCTTTAGTAAACCAAGCACTGTGCAGCAACATGCAGGGATATTCTGTTCATGCATTACTAACCTACCTCTGTGCATGATGTATGGAACCGTGTGGGGCTTATTCAGTATAACAATGCCCTACCAGTGACAAGACATTATTGATATGTTTTGGACTGCTTTGTTGCACTCAATTTGCAAAGTGAACATTCTCTATTCCTTTAGTAAATCAACTCATGTACCACAAAATGCAGAAAAATGATTTTCATGCATTACTATGTATGTATCTACTATGTGTCTCTGTGCATGATCCATGGAACACTGCAGAGCTTATTTGGTTTCCTACCAGTTGTTGTTTGTACATTACTAGTGTATGCTTTATACTGCCTTGTTGTACTTAATTTGCAGTGACTATTCTCTACTCCTTTAGTAAATCAATCCATGTGCAGCAACATGCAGGCAAGTTCTATACATGCATTACTAGTGTACTCTGTGCATGATCTATGGAACTGTTTGAGGCTTATTCTGCATGGCAGTGCTCGGAGCAGTGGTGATTATCATTCCGTATGGACACAAGGCAACCCATGGTGACAACTCTGAATATAATTGATTGAAAAATGATATTATTTCTGATTTAGTACTATGGATTACTGTACTTTATACAATATTACTTTGCTGTGCACTGCCTTTTTGAGCCATTACTTAAATATGTGACATTTCTTTTGTTCAGAATAGTTTCATTAGGGGAAGGGATAGCATCCTTAACAACCTATCTATCTATCCCTCTATCTATCTATCTATCTATCTAT
>NC_092859.1:20416103-20505227 GCF_032062135.1 Pyxicephalus adspersus
ATCTATCTATCTATCTATCTATCTATCTATCTATCTATCCATTATCTATCCATTATCTATCTATCTATCTATCTATCTATCTATCTATGTATAGAGAAGATATATAAAACTCATCTGACTTGACCTAAACTGCAATTGTATACAATCTTTTGTAGAAAGTTGCTCAGTTGTTTATTTCTAAATTAGAATTGGAAAAGTCAGATTGACATGGTTTTAAAAATTAAATTGTAATTTATTTGTGACAATAAATTGTTACATGAATTGAAAAAAGAGTGATCTTTACAATGTCTCATTCAACACTGTGCAATCCTGTGATTTTGTTTCATCAGGTGACAAGTCACCTTTTAAATGTCAATGCTCTCACATTTGTTACATTGTCACAAAAAGTGATATTTCACTTGACTAGTACGGTAATACTGATTGACAATTGTGTGTGTGTGTGTGTACTATGTTACTTGTAACTGTACTGCATATGGTAATTTTATATCAAAGATATGAAAGCTGGACATATGAGTCCATAATGGAGAGATGTCAGATTTATTATCCATAATTTCTGGAGTTTGGGTATAATTTAGCTGAGATTTGTAGACCTACTGAACTAACTAGACCTACAACTGAACAAATTATTTAAGTGCATTTTTTTGTATTGTATATTTTTCTTTTTTTTCTATGATTAGCCCCTTAAGGCAAATACAGGCTTGCTGTTGTGTTTTATGTATAGATTTTATGTATAGATATTTATATATATATTTATAGGTAATCAGCCCCTTGGGGCTCTTGATTAGGGGTCCTTTTTATATTCTGGAGGACTATGCCTAAAGCTGCTTTATGAAAACAAAATCCACACATTGCTGCTAGCATCCCAGACATTAGTTATCTATTTAGTAATAGAAAGACTTCGGGGAGAATTTGTACTGCTTATTTTTTAAGGTTTTTAGAAACGATGGCATGTTGCATGAATGCACAGTTATTTGTTCTTATGTTTATGTACAGTACAGTGTTTTCTGAGGCAGTAGAATTGTTATTTTCTCCATTCATCCATCATAAGTGTATTAGGAGTTTATTCATATTTAAGCATTTAATATTCTTTGTACGCCTGTACATTCACAACTTTGATTTATACTCCAGATACAGCCTAAAATACATATCCAACTTGCATACAGCTGTGTCCAGCTTTCTTCAGTCCAATATATATATACAGAGTATGGCTGTAAAAGATTTAGGTTTGAGGAGCAAAGATACGACACAATCTTTGGAGATCTGGGCCAATGGGACTTTAAAGCCTTCCAGTAAAATGAGTGAGGCTTGTACCATGTACTTGTGTCTGCAAAGGATTTATTATTTTGTTTAACATTGCTATGGGTTCTGCATCTATAGTGTCATCAGGAAAAGGGAAGAGGGCATCAGATCCCTCAAAAAGAATTATGTACCCCAATACTATCTACATATCATTTTCTATTATTTGTTCCATAAGTTGCTCACATACAGCTACAATGCCCCCTCTTGGGTCTGTCTGATGCCAGTTCTTTCTGTAGGCTGGTAACTGGTATATAAGTTATTTTATTATTATTATTATTATTATTATTATGATGTAGGATTTTCCTGCTTGTTACAAATACTTTCTATGCAGGAGAGGGCATTGAACCTCGCTATAGAATGTGATAATCCGTCATATTCATATATACAGTATTACAGTTGCCTAGGCATGCTAGGTATGTGTTTATCAGTCCTCTACACACAGCACAGTCTTCTAGTATATAGAACAGACAGGGATTCATGCATCTGCATGACAGTGTGTAAAGTACAATGTTGCTGGCTCTCTGTACAAAGTATATGAGTTATGACTAATGCGAGAAATGTAAATAGCTTCAAGACATACAAAGAGCTTGACATTACCCGGAGGTGCTTGGATAACATCAAATAACAAATAGTGAAGTCTCATGGCTTTCATCTAAAATATATTCAGATATGAGCATTAGAAAGAAGATTGGATGAAGAGGGGAGCTTGGTGGGGGTATGTTTAATATATAGCAATTTCATGTAGATGGGTCTGCAAGACATTTCATTGATGTACCTGTAGACAAGGCTGGTTTTAGGGTAGGACAAACTAGGCAATTGGCCAGGAGGAACACAAGCTTCTGTACTGGCTGGAGTGTGCAAAAGCTAGAACGCTGTGCATTTGGGGCCCCCACCTCATGTTTGCCCTGGGCCCTGGTTTGTCTAAATTTCCCCCTGCCTATAGAAGGGACCACAAAGTTTGTTTATATATTTATCCTATTTATTTATTAATCTAATTATTTATTTATTTTAGTAAGTTTTACTATATATATATATATATATATATATATATTTATTTATTTGTTTATATATTTGTTTATTTATTTACAATGTGGTCAGAACTCCCATCTGTTGGACTAGAAGGGTTTTATTTCTACAATGATTTGTACAATGATTATGATTTGCTAATGCAGACTTCAAGCTTTCAGTGTGGTACCCTTATGTAAATATTATATTTTGCTTCATTTAGGTATATGTGAATCCAAGAAAAAAAAGTTTCAGTCTACCTATCCTTTAATGTGTTGCTTGCATACAGAAGAATCCTTGTTGCTAACTGCAAGAAATCCAACATCCATGTAACTTGCCTGTAAACATGTAAACAGTATATGACCTTTTTTTAGTATTAGATTTACATTGGTCCAGTTTAGATCTATGTGGTGTGTTACTACACATGGATCATGTAGCGCATTACAAATTCATTGCAGATATACTTTGCCAAATATCCTCTGCTTAAGCTATTAGTTCTTATTGATTAGCCTATGTTTATTTCTTACACAACTATGCTCTTTGTGTTTATTTCTTACACAACTATTTCTTACACACCACTGGCTTTTGTGCTTGTACTTGATTTTTGTATTTTTGTATTTTTCATGGGGTTTTTTTTTATGTCATCTTTGTAATTACTGCATTGTGGTTGTTTGAGATAATAAATTAAGTAATAAAGATTATAAAGTAATAAAAGTATTATTATTATTATTATAAAATATTGTATTATTAAAATATTATAAGTAATAAAAAAAAAGTGAACGGGCTGCCAAGGCAGCTTAAGGTGATGCTAAATCACAATAATATTATTATTGTTATTATTTATAAACAGTACTTATATAGCGCCAACATATTGCACAGTGCTGTACAATAAATAGGGGTTGCAAAGGACAGACAAATACAGGCAGTGACACAGAAAGAGGCGAGGACCCTGCCCAGAAGAGCTTACATTCTAAAAGTGACCCTTTTGTTCTAACGCAACGCACTGTCGCCTTGAGGCATGCTATGTTAATGTGTTGGACGCCAAAATGGCATGGCAATGAATAATATGCCTGTTACTGCAACACCAGTATCTTAATGGGCCCTAAACGATTTCTTTTCACCCAGGCACAGTAAAGGGATTGCTAACTTTTCTCCATAAGTTAAGTTTTTTTGCCTTATATAGCATGCTGAGTGATACCTGAATCCAATGTAACAGATTGTCTTGCTTTTCATGGCTCCCCTGTGATCTCCTCCCCAGTTGTTATAAACAGTCCGCTTTATATAAATTGAAAAAAATGAAGAGTTTCCCTCAGAAACATTTCTATTCCCCATTTCCTGTAAGTAATGATGATATATTTGGCAGCTGAGAGGTATGTGTGATGGTGCTGGAGCATCATAAATAATTTACGGTACATATAACAAGGAGTGTGACCCCAGTGCTTGCACATGAGAAAATATATTTTACGACAAGGCTTCCTCACATCAAGACATCGTAATGAAGAGAGTTAAAGAAAATCCTGCAGGCTGCATTTTTAGAACGATTTTATCTCCTGTTATAATCTATGACAACAGCTGTAAAATGCTGTCAGAATAAATGAAAACACTCATAAAAAGCAATTTCATAGGAAATGATGTACAGAACCCCATGAAATGCTTGTAAAGAGCACACAAAATGCAGCACAATGATATGGAAATGCTTGCCAATGCTTATTAACATGCAGGCATTAATAGTGTTTGCTGGAATGAATCAGCCACTGTCTTAGGTAAGACCTCCTGCGTCTGGCCAGATCTAAAATTTCGTTGGAGTGAATGTAAATCCTGACAATGAATTTCTCTCATTTGCTTTTTTTTTGGCCTTGTAAAGCTGAAGATTAATCTGCTTATAGTTTGCCTCCTCTGGTTCCACCTTTTCGCTCATCAGCATGATAATAATATTTTTAAATGAAAAACCTTTTCTGTAATAATTGCACACTTTATTTAAAGCCGGTGATTGTATCAGGGGGAGCGGACTTCTTGTGTTCTGCGTGTATCAGTTATATTGTTTTAAAACTTTTTAACATGGGGAATCCCATAAAATAACTTTTAAGTCTCAGGGAACCCCAGCTATAATTACAATATTTACAGCTCACAGTATGTTGGTGTGGGGGTCAGTGGGAAGAATGTCACCCTTACACATAGCCAAAATGATCATTGGTATCAGTGGTAACTGACCTGAGAGGTACAGATTGCTCATTGCTTAAAGAACCTCTGACAACCTCCAGAGCAGAGGTCATCAAACTCCGGTCTTTAGGCCAGATACGGCCCAGCGGGCAATTTGTTCCGGGCTAACGCCCTTTGGCCGATCAGGCCTAATGCCTAATGCCTCCTGAGCTGCGGGTTGCTGCCCGGGGAATAGGCTGGAACAAACTACCAGAGCTGAAGCCGCTGGAGCCACATGCAGCTCTTGAGCCTCCTCTTGCTCTGGCTCCCTCACCTCCACAATGCATACAGAGGAGAGGGAAGGTTCCTTACTTACCCCGGCGGCTCGGAGGGAAAATTCCCTCTCCTCTGTATGCATTGCGGAGAAGAGGGAATTCCCTTCAGGGTGCGTTCCTGGTGAGGATGGAGCCATTGGGGCGGGACTCGAGAGGGAGTCTGGCCTAGTGTGCTCCTACCCACCTCTGGAATGGCCTAGTGGCCAAAAAAGTTTGATGACCCCTGGTCTAGAGGAACCCTGGTGGAGAAACATTGATCTAAGCTACATATGTGGACTACAGAACACCTACCCTTATACTGGTAGCAGAGAGGTAGCCGTCTTCCAAAACTTCCTGTCATAAGCATGTACAGATATCAGATGATTGTCACTGGAAATGATCTTTTGTGGTCGTTTCCATTGGCAGATGGTGTACACAAAACATTGTTTTGTTCCATGGGAAGGGAAAGGGAAAGATGAGTGAATGGCACTCTGCTGTGCTCTTTTTCATAGGAGTGCACATCGGTCAATCCCAATCGGTCACTCATCAATCCACCATGGCATATTGATAAACAAAATCAGGGGGCTGCTCTCAGGATTTTTTGCACAAGGTGAGCACAGCCATTCAACCTGATGTGTGTATGTATCCTTAGGTGACAATGTTTCTACTCCAAAGATATAATACAATAAATGGGCATTGTCACCCCCAGGATCAGAAAAATGTTTTATTAACAGGCAACAGATAAAAGAACTAAATATAAACAAAAAAAACTAGTGCAGCAACAAAATTGAAAACTGAGAACTGGAAAGCTGCAGTATATTAATTTATAATGTTCTTGGATTACTTAATGCAAACATTCCAGGAAAATGAAAGGCACAATTTTCTGCTGTCCTTCTGCAACCCCAACAAGCTATGAAGCAAAAACAGGACCACTCTGATGGATCACTGAAGCTGGGTGATCCTGCAAACCTGGAATGGATCTGGTCCAGTATTTAAAACATTTGATAGCAAATAGTAAATTACTTTGATGACATTTATTCCAGGTTTGTTGGATGACCTAGCTTCACTGATGAAAGTCTACCCTCTCCAGCCATGGTAAGCTTTATTAAATCAGGACCAATGAATCCACCTTTTTTTTTTTTTAAATGTATTTGAATATCAACAGAGGGGAAGGTGTCACATTCGTATATGATAGTCCAAGGAGAAAGAGGCAGTCTTTGTCCATGTACTTTTTGGATTTGAGGTTTGAATCCGTAGAGATGGTCCTGGCTCTGCATATAGTAGATAATTCTTTATGAGATGATACCATCAAATTATTTTGTGAAAAGATGCCATTTTGAACAATCATATCCAATAGATATTACATTCATGAGAAACTTCAGTTTCATTTCATATATTCTATAAATGTTTGACCTCATATGTGGAAAAACCTCACATTCTACCATTCATTATAACAGTAAGAAACATGAACTAATCTGCGTATAGCGGGGTAAATGCAACACTACACACTTGTGGACAATAACCTTAGGTGAGGAAATAGACGGGGATCAAAAATCTTTCTATAAACCCATGAAAAGGGTTTTTTAAATTTCATTGCACATTCCTCTTTATTTACAGATGAATGTGTAATATGGTCTTATATCAATACAAAAAATGAATGAGAAGCAGAAGAATTTTTTTTTACAAAATTAATTCTGTATACTGTTGAAATATATAGATTTTATAATATTGTGCTTTATTTGGGTTTGCATGTCTGTGAAATAACTATTTTAATGCAATCAGTGTGTGACAGCACAACACAGGTGTATACCTGCTTCTATACCTTTGAGACTCCAATGGACAGATTCCCCCAGTTGTCATTGTCTGCACCCCTCCTACAAGGTCATAGTGAAGGTGTCTTCATTTGTGTTTATTGACTATGGAGAATCCATCAAGGGAGCGTGACACCCTTATTTAAAAGCGTGACACCCTCACTTTGTGATTGGCAGAAGGACGAGTATTGCTGGAGATATTGCCACTGCAATTCCACAGAGATTTAAAAGCAGCATGAGATTCGATTTGCTTGCAAAAAACTAATCTAGGGTGGGTTTATCCTTTAAAGAGAACCTGTAAGGTTTAGCACATATTCAGTCTTTGCAGACTTAAAGATATAGACACCATGGCTGTCATCCTTATCCTTGCTTTACTACTTGGGAGCCCTGGGTCAGTGACTTTCCAAGCAACTAGGTAAAGGCAATTGCTGTTAATTGCAGCACTGAAATCAATGGGATATTTATGAGATAACTGTTGATGGGCAGTAGAGAGCTGTCACTATCAGAGGGATTTCTGACTGCCCCCCTCCAAAAAAAAAAATAAAAGTAAAAAAAAATCAGAAAAATCAGCTCCCATGTTTATTTCCCATCGTCTCGCCCTATAACTGCTATTTCTGTTGACTTTTCAGCAGTTGCGTCTTTGGATTTTTCTGTCTCCAATAAAGTATGCAGGCTTCCTTTGCATTGGTGTTTTGTGTATTTGCATTTCTTTTTATTATTTTGTAGTTCAGTTTATGATCTTTAACATGCATATTACTAGCATCATTTTATTCATGTTTAATACGATTTACTGTTATAAGTTAAAATGCTTTTTTTTTGCTTCATTTATGAAGTCATTCCATTATTTAATAATATTACCGATAATATTGTTATAGGATATATTATTGATATTTTTATATTATTGATGAAGGTATGTGCTGTTAATGTGTTATTAAAAGCTTATGTGCAAATTACATAACATGTATGTATATATATATATATATATATATATATGTACTATATATATATATATTTATATATACATAAATTATAATTATTAAACATGCTGTGATTGGGCATATTGGTCAAAACCATCAAATAGGAAAAAGCCATAGCGTATAATAAAACCATAAATTATTGATGACTACAGAATACAGGAAAGTCTTATTTAATAAATGACCATAGCATAAAGAAAGTCCATATGATATAAGAAATACTTACATATAAAAGTACCATAGGATAAAGGAAGACTGGAGAGTATAGGAAATACTTGGATATAAGAAAAACCATATGATAAAGGAAGATTGTAGAATAAAGGAATCTATAACATATAGAAAAATCATAGGTTACAAGAAAACCATAAGATTATAGAAGATGGAATACAAGAAAATCAAAGGATATAAAGTCCATAAGATACAGGGATAATATAAGATAGAGAAGAATCATAAGATATAAAAAGATCATATGCTATAGGAATACCATAAGACAGAGAAGAATCATAGGATATGAGAAGACCATGCAATAGAAGACAAATGCAATAGATTTGAATAATAGGAAAAAAGGGTCATGAGATGTAAAAATAAATTACATTCAAATTAGAATTTAAAATGTTTTCTTGCATTTGCCTGTATATATTGAGAACTGAGACCTCAAAATAGCTATAAAGTACTCTTTATTTATTTGTAGACATAAATAGAAAGGCAGCCAGCCAAATGTAAATATGATAGAATAGGATATAGAAAAATCCATAGAATACTGGAAGAACATATAATATAAAAAGACCAATGAATGTAGGACGACCAAATGAAATAGAAGAATCATTTGATATAAAAACATAAGAAATATCATAAGATATAGAAAGTTAATAAAGGAAGACTATAAAATAAGAAAACAATAGAATATAATCATATGATATAGGCGAATGTCATTATTTAGGAATACTATAGGATATATGAATACCATAAGAGGAACCTAAGATATAGAAAGACCATTTAGAAATAAAAAAATAGGAATGTCTTATGACATAAGAAGAGCATATCATTGACAAATACCATGCAATATAGAAAGACCATATGATACAGGAAGACCATAGAATATGGGAAATTTATATGATCTTGGAAGACCAAAGAATGATGGACAGCCATATGATTTAGGAAGCCGATGCAATATTAGATTTTATTTCCTGACTCCTAAGATATGCAAATGATTTTGTCTTGCTTTGTGTATTGACAGCTGAGACTATATATATATATATATATATATATATATATATATATATATATAAATCTGTGTGTGTGTCCAGATAAAGGTAATCAGCCTAATATTATTGTGGCTTATTTATATTATAAAGTATATGTACCTGATGACAGCCATACTAGATGATATACAGATACTGCCAAAGCGTATATTTTGGCCAGGGAATGTTTTTGCTGTCTGTGCCATTACTGAATTTTTTTCCCCACCTTTTGTCCGGGATATGCAGCAAGATATTAGTGGAAATCTTTTAAAGTGAGGAGAAATTTCCTTTTATACAATTCTCCTGGAACAATTGTCCTAACTAGAAGATTTCTCACCTGTCGTTCCCCATACCTTTCTGTTTTGGGGTACAGTGATGGTCAACAGTACAAGTAGAGAAGAATCTTCATCTTTTGAATCTTCTTTATGGGGCCCTGGATAGCAATACACTGTAATTTCAATTTGTAAGAATACAATAATGACAACATGGTTTATTCTGACGTTACAAATATTCTGTTCTATACCTAATATGTGGTCATAGGAATGTGAAAGAGGAATGGAGAGAATATATGGAGAGAAAGAAAATTAATGACAGGGTGAAAAATATCTGTTTCCCAAAGTACCTTTCTTATAACATTTTTAATCCTTTTACCAAAAAGGATGTAACTTCATTCTGAGAACTGTTGAAGTTTTTCTCAAATACCAACTGTCTGTCAGTCCTAATTTGGGACTAGTAGTTCAATGTATGCACAAATTAGAGAATAGCAGCTAAGGATAAAACAATGACACAGTATAATAAGTCAGCTCATAGTGAAATACAGCCACCACAAGGTTCATCAATAACATGAAGGCCAAGTTGGGGTGGCACATAGCGCATATATATTAATGTGTGTATGTAGAGTACTTATGAGGGGAACAGTAATAATTGGAAAAGGTCAGGGACAGAAAGTGGGGGCCCTGGACAAATAAGCATTTGCCCTTCCCTAAAGGCCTGGACAAGGTTCTGTCCAACCAGTCCAATGGCTATACTTTTGGATGGGCCCCATCCAAGGGTATGTAGAATGTTGGATCCCTAAAAAGTCCTACAGACATCTGATAGCACCTTAAACCTACTTTTTGGGAAAGTGATAAAAGTGATGAAAACTTATTTCAGAAGCCGATGGGGTCCATGGTAGGATTGGTAACTGATCTGACTGTCACAATGAACATCTGTGATGACCTGATAACAATGATCAGTCTTATTTGTAGAATACAGTGGTGCTTCTAGTTTTTGTAGATGACCGTGCTGTGTAATATATTGGTGCTATAAACAAGAAAGTAATATTAAGAAATTAAACTGTCCCCCAGGTAATTCCATATACCCAGCCTGATTCTCCTGACATGGACACCGATAGCAGTAGGTAGACATACATTCTTCATACAGAAGACATGGGGATCCTGTAGTTCTCTGTCTGTATTACTTTGCTGTCATGCATCTGATTGCCTATTGATAGCCTGGAGCCATCAGTGTAATTACATCTATCACTTCACTGACTACTAATGGATGGCCATAGAGAGGGAACCATCAGTCTTGGTTTGGGTGTGTCTGTCTGCTGCATTAAAGATATCCAGGAGGTCAATAATCCGTTATGGGTTAATCTCTACTATTCTACAGGCAAACAACTAAGTACATGAATAAAATACATATTTGGGAACTGTTTTACTTGCCACAAGATATGTATTTCTGTCTTTCCAGTCCTGGGATGAAGACAGTCCCTCTAATGCAGAACTTTCTGGTGGGGCAGAAGAGCTGGATTTTCTGTTCAGTAGTTGAAGCTGAAGTTTATTCTGCTTATAGTTTGAATTTCTGGGTTCTCCTATTTCTATTTTCTTCAATATATATAATTAAATATTTATTAATTTGCCTAATAGGCTTCTTGTTCTACTTCTTTCTTTCCTAGCCCATTGTCTGCTGTACAGGCAAAGGCAAATACCAATTCAAATTCAGATACTTATATTTAAAAAACAGTAAGTGAGGTATTGATGAGTGCAGATCTGCATTAATGTATGTTTCCAGGTCAGCCTTACGGGGGGCCTCCGCTTAGAACTATCAGTTCTGCATTTGGGTGTAGGATGATATATCTGCTGATCTGAATTCTCACTACTGAGGCTCTAAAGATGATATTCACCTGAAAGATCACTATGCCATCTCCTTCCCTGACTGCTCATTGGTTGTATGAATTGCTGCCATTATTTTTTTTTTATACGAAGTTGGTACTAATGGCACCAGGCAGGGTCCGTCATTCACTGATTTGAGTAACGTGAAATCCGGTTGTTATAGGTAACTGCACGATGCACATCATTGCTATGGAAACCTTTCTATTTTTAAGTTGTTTATTGTTAGGTTACTAGTTTTCTTGAGAGAGGGATATATGGAACCTCAGCGGGCTGACCTTTGCCTAGCAGATAATCCTCCATGTTCCTTTGTGCATGCTGAATGTTAGAAGACTCTGTGGACGTCTGTTCCTAATCCTCATAAAAGCTTTGCAAAAAAGAGCTGCAATTCCAGGAAATTTATCACTTACAAAACTTACAATATATATCATGTATATATGATAATAAAATAAATCTAAATATATATATATATATATATATATATATATATATATATATATATATATATATACATATAATTTATTTGGAGTTTCCACATTCCCTTTCTCATTAGTTAGCAGTTTCCAATTCTCTACTGACACCCAGATATATAAATCATGATGTGCCATCCTCTGGGATAAGTTTTTGCATAGCCACCTACACAGGATGAGACTGCCGGTCACACATTACATTATAACAAGTTTTATTGAACCACACAGTTTCCCCGCTGTTCCTCATTATTCTTATCCCTGTACAGCGTGTGCAGTTTTGTTGGTGGGATAGCACACTGTGCACCTTATGTATCTATACCTGAACTTTTAGCAGATATTGGCATCAGTTTACTATACATTTCTACTTGTTGGCTCAAGGTGTATTAGTGCTGATACTGTGGGTTCATTTACTAAAGTATTATAAGCTGTTCACATAGTAAAGTGGATTATGATCTTCTAAGGGATATTTCACTTGGATTAGTAGATGAGATGAAGCTCTGCTTGACTGACAACCATCCAATTTTGTGTAAGACAAAAACTATTTGTAAAGAATTCCTTGCATGTGATTGGGTATTCTTTAAAATAGAACTACCGCCAGGGGTGTAGTGGGGCGGGCACGTAATGCCCTTACTTTTTTCAGGAGCCCCGTATAGGCTCTCCCAGCAAGCTTGCCATGGATAGCCTTCACTATTACTGTGCCCCTCTTCTTTTTTACGACTACACCCCTGACTACTGCTACATTCATTAAGCTAAGTGAACTATGTCTTACAAGGTAATGATTCACTTTGATAAGTAAACAGCCTAAATTTCTAATAAATCACCCACTAAAGCCCGTACAGACATCCAATGGGTGTCAGAGGATGGTGGCCAGAAACAATAGTTTGTGATCAGTTCCAGGACAATGATGAAGGAATGAGCACTGTACACACAGCACCAGTCAGTTCAATGGAGGGGGGGGGGGGAATTGAGGAAACAGCACCCCACTGTGGTCGTTCCTGATTGGTCATCTGTCAATCCACCATGTATTCATTTCCGGAGATGAACATTTTGACGTTTGTACGTAACTTAAGTCTAGACAGTTGATAGGGTTCAGGGTGGCAGTGTCGGTTATGGAAGCAGAAAGTATTATTATGGCCTTGACCATTCCTTTATTGTATATTCAGCAAAAATTTACCTAACCCAATAAGTAATATTAATTGTCTGGTACCTCCAAATAGAAGATAGAGAGCTAGATAGCAGATTGATTGGTAGCAAGCACCTGGTGATATGTACTGAATGATAAAATACTGATTAAATATATGAAGATATTTTGGTAATGTAGTAAGGGCTAATCATTTTGGTAATGCACATGTGGTCCCCTTACTGCATCATTACTGCGTTACAAAGTGAACCTGTCTTAAAGCAGATTCTACATTAAAATGAAAACTCTATTGAAAAATGGAAAGGGCAGCTCTGCTGCAATGCTCACCTAAGATCTGAAGTTTCCCTCCAGCAATCCACCAATAGATGGCATCCTTCTTCCAGGTTAAAGCTGATTCCAAGCAGTGTTGTAAACTATCTTTTTGTGCTCCTTTTTCTTCTAAAACTTGAACTTTATGGGGACTTTTAGAGGATAGAGCCAAGTCAAATTTACATATTTATACTTAATTGAAAAAATTAATTTGTGTTGTATGAATGAAATATTAATTACAGAGCTGCATACACTTCTTCTTTTATACCTAAAGAGTTCAGCCTTAACGGAGTGAAAGGATTAATTTAAGAGTGATATTGAATGATAAGAAAGTCATGAAACTGATGCACATCCACTTGAAGCGTGAAAAACAGGAGATTGCAGGATGGAGACAATGGAAATGTATTTGTCTTCTGTAAGAAATAAGAAAAGTTCCCTCCCCATGGGAAAACAAGAGTTCTTGGATGCAGCTGCATGCTGGATGTAAAATAAATTGAAGAAGTATATCATTCTGTCCTCTGGGAATGCCTGGTTCCTGGGTGATTATCATTGGGGCCTGGGTGCCCAAAGTAAACCGTG
Organism: Pyxicephalus adspersus; assembly: GCF_032062135.1. NCBI lineage: Eukaryota > Metazoa > Chordata > Amphibia > Anura > Pyxicephalidae > Pyxicephalus > Pyxicephalus adspersus. The sequence continues at coordinate 20,429,539 of NC_092859.1, forward strand.
ACCCGGAATTAGCATGTGTTCTGTGCTATAAGTGCTTGTGGTGAAAGGTTCTCTGCATCAAAGTCACTGCTTTATATAGGACAGGTACAGAAAAACAAATACATAGATCAAGAAGAATTAATTAGAATCAAGCCAGAATTATTTTTATTGGGTATTTATCAAAGTCATCAATCAAGTCATATGGAACAGAAAGAGTACCTGTGATATAGACATCTGTTCTTCTTGGATTGGTAAAGCTGAATTCGGGGATGGAGAAAAAGTTAGCTTTGCACTGGTACCTCCTGGTCACTGTAAGGGTAAAATTCTTGCTTTGCCTAGGGCATTGTATCTGGATTTTGTAACTTGGGGAAACCCCTTGAAATAACTTTCAGGTCTTTAGGGAGCCCTTCCTCTAACTACTAAATCCTCAGCTCATAGTAAATTAGTGTGATGGTCAGTGGGAAAAATGCCGCTTACATTGTTGGCCATTAAGAAGATTATCACGCTTTGGGTATCAATTAAATTTAACTACAAGGTACAAATTGCTAAGTGCTCAAGGTGCCCCTACCAACCTCCGGAAGAACCCTTGTTGAGAAACACTGATCTAGGGGGTGATGAAGAAAGTGTAACACCTTATTCCTAGCCCCCCCAGTAGAGGGAGCTCCTCTCTTCAGCACAATGTTTTATGACATGGGCAGGGTCATGGCACTCTTTCATATAAAAAAACAGAACTTCTTCTTTTACAGGGAGTGGATATAGTTGTATTGGAAGAAGGGTGTCTACAGGAATAGATTAAATATTTCACCTTGTTTTAAAGTCATAGACAAATATCTAACCCTTGCAATGCAGAAGAGACTCCGTTGTAAGGGAACCTTTTCTCCAGCCTGGAGATACTTTTAGTTATTTTCTCTAGACCTACAATTGATATAAAGACAGTGGAAAGAGATGAAATGGTTTATCTAATTAGCCTACAATTTAATATAACTAATTATTTAGTTCATATGACTAATGTTTTTTATATGCTTTGGAATATTATATCGGTTATTTATCTCTTTGTATCTATTATACTTTCATCACATTCCTTTCAGATATAACCACATACCGCCTAATCATTTTTTGCACAACTGAGAACGCTTAGATAATAACTGCGCCATACCAAAAACTGGAAATTCATTCAACTGCATCAAAAAATAATATTATGTGCAGGAACATTTCTGTACTTTTAAATTTGTTCTAAAATGTTTTACAAAAAAATGAGATGTAGTTTTATCCCATGGGGTGGCTGCATTTTTGAAACCTAGCTGAGTAAAGCTCCATTTTCTTTAATTATCTAAGCATCGGCTAAGGAAATTTCTGTTTTTTTTTTAATTGCTCTGCACAGGATTGGGCGACACATTCTAGATGAATGCATGTTGATTTAGCCATGTAGAAAATGTAAATTTTCCCTAAATTTGTCTGGGTAACAATTACTTTTCAAGAGGGAGCTGTGAAACGTTTAGCTATTAGAAGATTGCCTATGTGTAGCCAGCAGCAGGGAGCGGCAGCCCTGTGTGGTCACATCTATGGCTGATCTAGGCAAATCTGTCTACATGAACAATGGGCAGGTAAACTTGCTGGGAGCTGCACAATTCTGCTCAGCATGCTTAACTGCAGAATACAACATGCAACGTTGTTCTTCATTGATCAGTTTTAGTGAAATTCAATATATTGGAATGCCTCTAAGCTCTGATGGAGATTGCAAATGTTTAATATTTGTAATGAACCTCCACACAGCCTAAATGGCATATATAAAGCCATAATGTGACGCTAGTCATGTGACATCTACCTGTCCTCCTTTGTATTACTAGAGTTTTGGGACCTGCCATTATGTCCTGAAAGTTCTTGCTTGAGATATATTTTTTATTATTACACAGTATTTATATACTTATACTTATTTATATACTTATACTTATATACCGACAAATTAAGCAGTGCAGTACAAAGTCCATAGTCATGTCACTAACTGTCCCTCAATGGGGCTCACAATCTAATATCCCTACCATAGTCATATGTTAATGTCTTTATGTATGTTAATCTTTAATCCAATTTAAGGTCAATTAGGGGGGAAGTGAATTAACCTAACTCTACGTTTTTGGAATATAGAGACTTTCTGCCCTGATGTGAGGATATCTGGGTGAGGAAACAAGTGCTACCTGAAACCTTTATCATTGTACTTTGTTAATTCCTACATGGCTTGATATTCACCCTGCTGTCATTGGATTGTGTAGGTCCACCCAAGAGAGAACTCATGGACAGCCATAGTTGCATTGAACTAAATGTCTTTACACAAATCAGTGCATGAAAAAAAGTTTGTTCATTCAATCAATGTGGGCTAAAGCTAGTGGTCCCACATCAGCTTGCAATTCTGTTTATTTGCATTACTCCTCAAGGTTGTTCTCCAAAATAAGGGGCTTGTGGTTTCATATACGGTGCTTGTGCACTCATAAATCATAAATGCATGTCCAAAGTCACTTTAAAAAAAAAAGGAAAGTAGTAGAAGAGGTGTTTCATTGGAAAGTTTGCAGTCTATCTATGTTTTGGAGGAAACTCAAAATTTTTGCCAAAAAGAGAGGACAAATTTCCCTATTTGTGCACAGATAACAATAAAAGACAGCAACTCTAACTTCTCGTGACTTTATCTGAACCAAAAAAAAATTGCCTCTAGGACTCTCATCTTCATTTCTTTAAAATTAACTCAAAAAGTCTGTCCTAATTTGATAGTGGCAGTTAGAAATAGAACTTCTGTTCTCTTGCAAAAAGGATACAGGCACTGTGCAGGCTCTTTGAAATGTAGGGTTCATTTACTCAGTATATGGCTTTGTTGGGTTCTGGAATCTTCTTCCTTCGTTTCATAGACCCAGAGACATTTCACTTCTAGGGCATGTTAAGAGCTGGAGGCAACTTCATGATGACCCTACTATTCTGTAAAGTGGATTTGGGTAGTTATTTAGTAGTTATATTTCAAGTCTTTAGGGAACCTTGCAATAATTGCATATTACAATAGTGTGGTGATTAGTTGGAAGAATGCCTTTTAAATTTTTGGCCAAGAACGTTACTCTTACCGATAGCCAAAAATATCAATGGTGTCAGGTGAGAGGCACAAATCCCTCATTGCCTAAGGAATCCCTAGCAAACGGAGGAACCCTACAGTTCCACAGATCCTTGGTTGAGAATCTCTGTACTTCACATTCAGCAGAAATATGTTTGACTATCATTTGTGTCACTTGTGTATACAGTCCCAAAATGAAATATTTCATATATTGCTGTACATCCTGTGTGTGTACATCTACTTCTCTTCCCCATAGAGATGAACCAAGCTTGTGCTAATCACTGTCAAACTAAGACAGCTATAGCAGCCACAACGCTTCCTTACCTTGATGCTCATAGACGGGAGACCTTAACAAATCCAGCTATTTGACTTGAGCATCTAGTCAACTCCAGAGCAATTATTCTTTTCCTTTCTATGACCTTTTGACCAGAGATTTGTTAATGCAAACCTACTAATCAGCGCTTTACAAGCACTAACTGAAGTAATTGACTGATGGGGCAGAAGGAGACTTGGAAAATGGAAATAGGTTTTTTTTGTAGACTTGCCAGAAGTGTCTGTCTTCAAAAGCACATTAAATGTCCCGCACCATGCACCGCAGCTATTTTTTTTTTTTTTGGTAAACATTGATTATGCTAAATTAGTATTTGGAATATGGGAGATTTTACTTTTTTTGTTTTCGTATTTCTGCAGAAGGCTAATGCTCTGCTATTTCGACTGTAGGAAATAATGATATAAAATGTTCTGAGAGCTTTTAGAAGAACATTTCTTTAAAAAAATAATGTTTTTTTTCTCTTATTAGTTTTTATGCACACCTTTTTGTACTGAGCTTGAATGGGAACCTAACTCAGGCATATTATCCTGTCTAACTCCTGGAGTGACTGCATGACAAAGTGCAAGGTCTGTGACATTCAGATTTATGCTGGAAATACATTTTACAAAATACATATGAACAATATATGTCTATAAATTCAGCAGACACAAGGTGCTAACCTTGTATTTAATAAAAACACACACAGACATCCCTGTTGGTTCCGCAATGACCATTATCTTGGGTCAACCTTTTTAGTCCTCAGGACCCCCTAATAATTTTCAGGTATCAGGAAAACCCTACTAAAACCAACCTATTGGGGGTATTGGAGAAACTTTGCTAAAACCAATAATTTGGGGGTCATTGGGGGAAAGCCGCTTACATTGGTAGCCAGAATATTCATCCTTACAGTGTTAGCTAGAATACCATATAGACTACTAAAAGGATCATTAGTGTCATACAGCTGGCTCTACCAAGTAGCATTTGCCCCAGAACTATGCAAGGATCATCATAAAAAAGAATAGTTCCAGGAACCCCTACGAGACTTTTGAGGAACCCTGTTGGAAAGGCCTGTCTTCGGACCATCCATATAATTATAGGACTTTTGCTAATGATCACTCTAAATCAAGTGTATTCAGAAAAACACTGGGCAGGTCTGACAACACTATTGATGTTATCAGCAGCCAAGGCAATATGTTGTCAGGTCACTACAGGGATTAGGGAGTTTTCAGGATTTCTGGCCGGTGTTTTATGGATTAGCAGCATGTATGCTATATGTCTTTTTTTTAAAATTGCTATACATACATTTTATTGCTTGCCATTGGGACTGAAAAATAGTATTTTATGCAATATATATACGGTATATTGTCCTGTGGAGCGCATTGGTGAACACCGACCCTGAGCAGTTTGTGCAAATCTCAGTTTTTGAAAAGAAAAAGAAAAGCTGTGATCACTGTTGGTCATTCATCAAATTTAGCAGCCATCGTAAGGTCAATGTCCCTATTTAATGTACAGCGCTGCGTAATATGTTGGTGCTATATAAATCCCGTTTATTAATAATAATAATAATAATAATAATGTGGTGGGTGCCTGCCCAGGTTAGGTCTTGACTGTCATCTATAAAGTTGAGATGTACATATGCTCCAGATTTCTGGCTGCCATAAAGGAAAGCTCGATCCTTTTCAATGCCAGCTTTAGGTTTGAAGCACCAAATATATTTCAGGCTGCTTTTAGTAATGAACAACAACTGGGTGTGACAAACACTGTGCTCCTTTTTAGAGAGATCATACAAACTTGAAAAACTCTGCAAAACATTAAGACTTATTTTTCCTCCAAACAGAAGGCAAGCCTCCAAATACATCTTGTCAAAATATACAAATGGGCTTTGGTGGTCATAAAGATTATTAACACATTTCCAAAGTTTTCTCAAAATTATAACATTCCCATGAATAAAAAAGCACATTTAAACCACACCACCACATTAAAAAAAAAAACATTTTACATTGCTTCTTTAAGTTTTACAATAGAAGAATTTCTCAATCATTTATGACAGTCACTTGACAACTGTCTGTTGTCTAAATTTGGAGGGCAGGGGGTGAAAATATAAGCTGCAGATGGGAATAAATGACAGCAAGGTCATGTCAAGGACAGTGAGGAGTCACTGGCAATCAAGTGCTTTATAATGCTTTTTCTTTTCGAGTGACAATTTTATGAAAATATTTTTTCCTTCAATCCTGGTGACCTTGATAATCAGGACGAACTGACGGAGGGTGAATCCCCCCACAAAGAATACAAACTGCGAAATACAAACAGTCAGAGGTTTTAAACCCCCTTCTACACAATATCCCAATCTACAAAAGTCCCCAACCTGTGGTCCACAGGCGACTGGTGGTTCCTGTGAAAATTGTGATGGTCCACGGCTCTGGCCGGTGCACCCCCCAGTGGGGTCAGGACACAACCCTCTGGACACAACCCATCCACTCTTCTAGCATCATTTTAGCATCGCGACTTCACTCTGGGGAAATTTTCTTCACCCTTGAGTGACAAATAGCTCCCCGCGCATACGTTGCCCGGAGTCTGTAAATTTAGTGGACCGTGATGTCCAAACGGTCACTGTCCCAAACCATGAAACCAGTTCAGCTATAGCCTATTACTACCCCTCTCTTACCCCTGCTTCTCACCCACTCTGTCTTAATACTGGCATAAAAAAAAAACATACCTAAATAGTTTTTGAACTCACCCAAAGCAGTGGTCACGTGACGCTAGAGTCTTGTGTCTTCTCTCTAATTCTGTATATAGCTGGAGGAGTCGTTGTTTTTACAAATCAGCTTTTGCTCAGAGATATGCATTAAGTACTGGTGCAAGGGACAATAAATGTGATGTCCCTTAAAGGCAGATTTTATGGGCCTGGTAAAAGATTAAGTAAACATTTTAGTTGCTTTTGTTAATTACTACAATTTTGTTGATCAGAGCCACTGGGTGCTTCTAAGTGTTTTACCTTTGTGATCAATATTGTAGAATATAAGTTAAAGGAAATAGTTGAGCTTGGGTAATGACCCCAGAGTTTAAGTCTCAAGTGTATGCCAATGCATAAAAATACATATAGATACATAGATAAATACATACATACATAGACATGCATCCAGCCAGCCATCTAAATGAAATACAAAAGAAAATGTTACTTATCAGACCAAGGCATCTTTTTCCATTGCTCCATGGTCCAGTTTGTTGACTCACATGGCCATTGTAGGTGCTTTTGGTGATGGACCAGATAGGCAAGCCTTCCTATAGACACATTAAGCCTTGCACTCTGTTTCCAGTTCCTTGGTTGTCCTTGCTTGGATCACTTTCCGTAAGTACTACCCACTGCATACCAGAATCAACCGTCAAGATCTGCTGTTTCGGAGATGCTTTGACCGTTACAGTTTGGCTATGGTCAAAATCAAAGATTTTTTTTTGCCTGCTAACTATAATTATAAAGCACTAAATAAAACGCAAAAGAAAATGTTATTTCTCAGACGAAGGCATCTTTTTCCATTGCTCCATGGTCCAGATTGGTGACTCACATGGCCAATGTAGGTGCTTTTGGTGGTGGACCAGATGGGTGAGCCCTTCTTTAGACACATGAATCAACATGCCTTGCACGCTGTTTCCAGTTTCTTGGTTGTCCTTGCTTGGATCACTTTCCGTAGGTACTACCCACTGCATACCGGAATCAACCCTCGAGATCTGCTGTTTCGGAGATGCTTTGACCGTTAAAGTTTGGCTATGGTCAAAATCAAAGATTTTTTTTTTCTTGCTCATTTTTACGCTTCCAATAAATCACTCTGAAGAACTGACTGTTCACTTGATGCCTAATATATCCCATCCCTTGACTAGTACCATTGTACGAGATAAGCAATGGTATTCACACCATCTATCAGTGCTTTTAATATTTTGGCTGTGTACTTACATATTGATATTGACAGTTGTACTAAGAGAGGGTTGATAGCTAGCAAAAGTAGGTGAATCGAAGCATACCAATGTGCCTGTGTTCTCCTGCTTATAATTATACACCACAATATGTAAAGCAAAAAATATGAAAGGAAGAAAAACTTGTCTATGCAATGTAAAGATTATACTAGTCAGATCTGTACCCTACGTCTGCATGAAGCTGCATTAAATTACCTACATCAGGAAAGATAAAAATATTCATGAGCATTCAGGAGAATAGGAACAGCCCATTTAGTGGTCTCGGATATGCTTGTTATTTCTAAAAATTGGAAAAAATCTTTTCATGATCTGTACTCCCACCTCCCCGGGAATGAGCACATGCTGCTTAGTGGCTTGCAATGACAATTAATAGACAGAGAGAAGTGTCGCACCTGACATTTGCCATGAAAGGTATGTGTGACACTAACTGTGCATTATAATTCAGATTTTCCTTCAGCCCGTACTAGTAATGGGAAAAGTTCCAATTTACCTGCTTAAAATTCTTGCTTGGCCGCTGTTTTGAAAATCTTCCTTTGCTTGTCATGAATACTATACTCTTGGCCCGTGGCCCATCTATTTCCCAGTTTCAGTATGTCATTTATCACCTTTAATACACTAGCCATTTACTCTGCTGCCTTTCCTTCAGTTATAAAATAAAGTAAATGGGTTGTATGCTTCCTACTGCTCTGAATCTTGTACAGCGGCTATTCTTCACAGCCTTTTCTCCAAAATTGTATTTAAAGATTATTCGTATGCCAGACTTAGAAGAGCTCAGCTCTTTTCAGATGCCACATTCATAAGACTTTGGATTCATCTTTTTACAACCAATATGTTCAATGTTTATACCCAGACAAGCCCAATGAACAAGTCATTCATTCATCTCACTTCTGACTTTAAAAGATTTTACATTTTAAAACTATGCCAAACAGTCAAGTGGTTGATTTTTATTATAGAAGAAGTATTTTGAGCCAGCGCATATTTTGGGTTTTAATTGCTGACCAGCGGGGAAATGTATTAGCTTCAAAACATCCTGAGGTTAGTGTAAACCCAATTACTAAAATCGTACATCATCCTAAACATGTCAATTTTAGAGTTATTTACAGTCTTTTAAAATTTGCAGCATTCAATAAGTTAATATTTGGTTATTTTAACATAACATTGTTTATTTAGGCTTTTCCTGTTTTGGGATGACAACACTCTGCCCTTATCTGTCAATTGCTCTCTGTGTTGTCATTGTCACCTTGTTGTGTGTGCATCAGTTTAAACTAATATCACCTATGCTAGAGCCTTTTATATGTTTTGTTGTTATTAGTCTGTAAGAAATCTTTCCATGGAAATGCCATAAAGACGCCACTGGATCACATGGTAGTATTTTTCAAAGAAATAAGACATGGCAACTATTAATAATAGTCAGCACTTTAGCAAAGTAAAAACGTTTTTATATCTGCGGAGGAAAGCTGTGCAGTTGGTTGCTCCCAGGTGCATAGCAAACTGCAACAGGTAAACTCATTGCACACTGTTGTGGCTTCAGTTGTAGCCATTGTTCTTCTTCCAAAACCAAATCATGGCCAAAAGCATCCTATGATGGAATCACACATTGTTCCACCGCAGCCACATGCACAAAATGGTTCTCAACTCCTCCCTTTCACTTAAAGAGCATCCAGGACCGCGGCAAATCGCTGCAATTCACCATGGGTCTGAAATGGCCATAAATGCTATACAGCTAAACATTATATACATATTTACTTTAAATATGGGGTTGCTTGATATTGAGTGAAACTGACCTTTAATGGAATATAAGTGAACAGGATTGATTTTGAAAGCAGAAGCATCCTTTTTATTGTGGTTTTATATAATATATATTTTTGTGTAAAGTGTAATTACATCAAAGGTTCAGATAAAGTTATTGTTAGAGGCAAAATAGGATATTTAAATGGAAGTTTAGGGGTTATTAATGAAAAATTCACACCTATGTTTTATGTAAAAGAAAAAAACATTAAAAAAGGTTTGTATAAGGAATATTTAAAAAAATACACCTATTCTTTTATTCAGTCAACAGTGAACATTTTTCTGAATGTTTTTGTTTTTAGATGTTATCATTTATTTTTGCATATGTAATTTTTTAAATGCTTTAACTTTTGAAAAATCAGATAAAAAAATAAAAAATAAAAATGTGAATATATTGTATTAATATAATATTATATATTTTTTATAATTTTGTACATTATATGTGATCGCTTAAACATTGGAATTCTACTTTGCTTCGTTATAGAGTTATTTAAAAGGTTTCTACATGTTCCCTGAGGAAGCCCAGTGGGCGAAACGCGTTGGAATTGGGACAATTATCATTCCCAGGAATAATATCTAGTGAGGTGGCCTTTGTATAGCAAAGCTGGGGTTTTTCTCTGTGTTTTTGCACAGAAGAGCCAACCCTATAATATATGTTCAATATTTTTTCAATGTATAATATTGTATTACCTTTTCATATGGAACATAAGTATTTATATGAAACATTTTTTGAAGTATAGCCACTAAAATCCCCAGTCTTTTTTCTTTTTCTTCCTTTTTTTTGTTGCCAAATGATACAGGTTTTTCTGAATTTTTTCTCCAGTTTCATCTCCTCCACATCTCCATCTTGATTTTGGGCACCCACTTTCTTCTCACCTGGATCACATGCCATTTGTACCTCCAGCCTCACATGAATGGTGTACATCAGCTAGTGAAAATGTAAAGGATAAGAAGGGGTCAAGTTAAGATAAAATATAGTAGATCCTAAATTGATAACCATAGAATTAGCTTTGCATCCTAAATGATATGTCAGTGTAAAGTATGATTATACGATACTATACCACTGGTGTTGTCTCTTTTGTATGTTAATGTTTCTGGAATCATTTCAGGTCAGACAACAAACATCTGTTCCCTTTTTTGTAATAAATGTTATAGAAAAAAAAATACAGCAAATCTAAAATAATGAGAGGATGAGAAAGAGAGAAGAAGCTGTAAAGGAAGAATGATAGGGCAATAAAAGAATGGGGTTATTGACTGGCCGAATGCCACTGATATGTACTAGTGAAAGGAGTAACTGAATGACAGTGTGAGATGCTTATGGTGGTTATCTGAAAGAGAAGCAATAAACCCATGGGTTATCCTCTAAATGACCTGCTGATTGCAGGACAGCCTATAATTTGGGAGAGTCTTCATATTAATCTTGCTGACCAGATGTTGAGGACTAAATTCATGTTGTTTTTAAAAAGCCCCAGCATTTCCATCCCCCATAATATCATTCATCTCAATTACACATTGGACACGTGGTGCAACTGTTTTCTTTCAGTGTTTAAAAATGAGGACAAAGAGATAAATATAGTTTTATGTTAAGGGACGGGGATCTAAGCATAATTTTGAAAACAGACCACTTCAGGTTATTTCCTACCATATGGTAATTAATTTTTACAACAATGGGCCTGATTTATTAAAGCTCGCCAAGGCTGGAGAGGATACACTTTCATTAGTAAAGCTGGGAGATCCAAAAATGGATCTGGTGCAGGATTAAAAACATTTGCTAATTAATAGCAAATGACTTTTAAGAAATCCATTCCAGGTTTGTTGAATCACCCAGCTTCAGTGATGAAAGTGTATCCTTTGCAGCCCTGGAGAGCTTTATTTAATCAGGCCAAAAAGTGTACAGCACTAAGCAAATCCGCCAAATATGAGGGTAGGAACACCAACAAAATGAGATATTTCTGTATATATTTAAGAGGGGACAGGACACCCATAGCATCTTGTAAGTTGTTATTTTTTTTTTTTTGGATCTGCATGTTCTAGGGTAAATGTATTCGTCTTGTCTCCTCTGGGAAAGGCTTTTTTATGTTCTTGTTTCCAGAATTCCATATTTTTTGCAAATAAAAGGAGTATATATTATATGGTATTCAATAATACTTTAGCCATGATTGCATGTATCTTCCAAAGAAGAGAACATTTTATGCAACGCACGCAAAATTTGAAGTCTTTTTTAAATTACTTTTTCTAAGAAAGAATGGAATTTGTGATATAATTAATAGTGATGCTAAGACAAAATCCTCCAGGCCATTATGTAACATCATGTTACTTAAAGAATGTATTTTCCTAAAGTAAATTTACAGCCTGGTCCATTAGGAAAACCTGTTATTTGCCATTTCCATTTCTATTTGAGTAGTAAATTTCCTTGACCTACAGAAATCTATCCCAACTACCCAACGGTTTGTTAGGTGTTTGGACCCAGTGCCAAAAGTTCCCGATTCTCCCCTGCAATGAGAGCCATATTAGGGGAAGGCATCATTGCCTGTACTGTAAGCTTTTTGCTTAAAACTACTTCCCAGCACTTGAAGATTATGTGTTATATAAACTGTATATATATTTTACATTACTTTACATTTTAGCCAAACCCTTCAGGAATAATTTTATAAAAGTGGCATGTGATTCAGAAAGTAAATGTTGCTGGGGATTGAGTTACCTAAGTGCTTAATAGATGTAGTTTGCAATTTTAAGACAAAATTAGAATGTAAAAGATTGATTTCAGACTGTGGCAGTAATTTGTGAAAAGAATGAATACCAAACTTTAATTATGATATTATGAGCCCATACACCGTCCATTAGTGTGGATTGAGCACCTCTTGTAACCCTTAAATGGGAGCAATACTAGCTAGTCTTGTATCAAGCTGAAAAGAAAATGTTTTTCGAGATTAATGTCATAAAGTAAAAAATTATAATCGTTAGTTTTCAATTAATTGTGTAGGTACATGTTTAGAGGGTAAGAGATCTCCCTGGGGTGAAAATTCTTCAGGGACAAAAGCAAATTATTCTGTGGGCCAAATAATACTTTCCAAATGTACCCTTTGTAATAGGTATAGTTCTGCTACATAATGTTGTGGTTGTATCAGTTCCTTAAAGAAGGTGAGTAAACTTAATATGGGTATATGGAACTAATTAGCCAAAAAGTAGAAAATGTTTGATCAAAAAAAGTAAGAAGGACAGGAAATTGCAAAGAATTAACTTGTATTGAACCTGACCTGTATAAAAGCCTAATGTGACCTGAGGTTAGGGGTCACCAACCCTTCAGGGTACTGACCCAAGGAAGGGGGGTACAGTCATCTATGGTTTTTCCAACCCTTCAGGGTGACACAGAAAACTGTCTAAAAATATTTATATGTTAGATCCTTAAAGGTTATATGAACAGTGTGAAAGATTGCTGTCACCCAGCAAAGGCAATACAGGAAGCAACAAGTGTATGCAAAGCCAAAATCACTGCAACTGATTGTCTTAAAAGTTGGTAGAGGACCATGCCAAAAAAGCCTGTGAAGGATATCTCTGTTCTTTTAAAAACTTTTAACATTTCAAATGGTCACACTATATTTATAGGATAAATTCCAAGAACTAACCAAACCCATGAAAAAAAGAGAACTTCTGAGTTTGACCTTTTTAAACAGGCTGAGGAAGGAAGTGAATAAGCAAAGGAACTGTGAGAAAAAGAGTCTATTTGGTAGATTCAGGGTGCAGCTAAATGTTTTGGCCTTGCTACTGGATCATAAACTGGCATAAGTTTGTTGTAGTTTTTCCATAATAAAGCCGCATACACACCTGCAAATATTGTCGTTGGAAAGGAACTTTCATGATCCTTTGCAACGACAAAAGACTGAAAGATGCATGAACGAGTGGTGTACATACAGCACTGTTCTGTTCTATGCAGAGGGGAGGGGGAGAACGATGGAGCGGCACCCTGCTGCATGTTCTCCCCTTCCTTTGCATTGCGATTGTTCATCGTCCATCGTCTGTGGATCTGCCAGGACGTTCGTTCGGACGATGGACGATGGGTGCTGTACACACTCCAGATTCTCGTCTGATATTGGCCCTGAGCTGATTATCAGGTGAGAACCATTGGACGTGTGTATGTAGCTTAAATTGGTTCATTATTATGGTATTCAGAAAGTCCATAAGAGATTACCTTATCATCCAAAGTCAATTCCAGCAACCAAACCTAAAGACAACCGTGCAATAATGAAAAAGTGAGACACATAACCAAATCTAGGTCTTAACAGAGGAATTTTTTTTTTTGGTTAAAATGGGATTCAGATTTTGTTATGTGTCTTATGTAGGCTTTATGTGGCTTTCCTTGTGTCATTATTATTGGTACATTATTCTGAGATAAGGGTATGTATCAATTGAAATAATCATACTTTTCATTCTAAACAAAAGAACTATAGCAGAAGATGCTTAAAATCTGTACTGCACATAGCAGCACCATATATTAGTCAACAATGCTAGTTATGGAAGAAAAGTGTACTTAGCTGATATTTTAAATGGTTGGGGGTCCAGGGAATGGATAATAAAGATGGATACCAGAACAATATTAGGGTAGACCAAAGTCAGTTCTCAAAAGCCTCACTCATATTGGGATTTATTGGATATTACATGATGATCCCAATAAAACAAAATATCCGAACAGCTTGGCTTATAAGTTAGTTGAAAGTGCATGGTTAGCAGTAAAATGTTCCAGGCACAAATGTTGGCAGCTAGTTTTACATAAAGTATGGGTGTCCTATCCTAGAATCACCCTTATGTGATTATACCTATGCCCGTGTCTATGAGCTGCCTTTCTTGGCTGTCACTGATAGCAAGACTGTAGAAGATAGACCATCATGTGAGAGCCTGGGTGATCCAACAAACCTGGAAAGATTCTTGTATAGGATCTGGAAAAAAAATCTTTGTCAACTAAAAACAAATGATTTTAAAGAAATCAAATCATGCCCCATGCGTACTATATATAGCTTTGCAATGACATGATGGCCTGATGTGTGTGGATGCAAGAAGAATAATTTTTAGACTACACATGCCTGGCTGTAATGGCACTATAAACACTTAGGCTATGTACACACGTGCAAAGGTTCTCGTCTGATAATCGGCTCAGGGACGATATCGGACGAGAATCTGGCATGTGTACAGTGCTCTTAGTCCATCGTCCAAAGGACCGTCCTGGCGGATCTATGGATGATGGATGATGAACGATCATAATGCAAGTGAAGGGGGAGAGAGCGCAGCGGGGTGCTGCTCCGTCTTTCTCCCCTCCCCTCCCGATAGAGAACAAGCTGTGCTGTATGTACAGCACTTGTTCATGCATCGTATAGTCGTTAGTGGTTGGAATCCTTTCCAATGACAATTATTGCACGTGTGTATGTAGCCTTAGCCTGGAGGGGAAGGACATTTGAAAGAGATGCAGATTTTTCAACCACAAAATCATGTTTATCCAGAGATAACATTGCAATGATAAGATTGCTATTGCTATATTCCATGGTGATTGGAATAGGGTGACTGGGCTGACATTGTGAATCCCAGAGAATGTCCTTGACACTGAAGACATGGTCTAATATTATTATCCTATATTTGTGCCAGCATATTGCACAGCACTATAGGGATTGTAGATGACAAATGGCAGATGTTTTGCACCGTTCTCTATTCAATAGAAAAGCTTGTCATGTGTCCATAGACAGCCAAGCCACAAAAAGCACCTTAACATTCTAAATTGTAACTGATCCTTCACAAAACTCGGTAAGTTGGGACACTTATTGTAAATGACGGGAGGTCAGAAAGGTACTTCATTGCCAAGAATCATCCGCCAGTCTTTTGCAGCCACACAAGTCCACCATGAATACCATAAACAGCTGAACCAACAGCTCTCAATACTCTTGACACCTTCTGAACTGAACTATTAGGAGCTCATTGTCCACTGGTCTGAAGGATTTCTGAAAAATTTTATATGACTTGACAGAATCATTCTGCCTTGCACAGTTTAGGAGAAAAAAAAATGTTGAAACTGTGAAGTTTCTTGTGTCATTATAAAAGGAAGGCTGTCAGCACTTTTTTTTTTAGGGACTTTTTATTTCAATTTACCTTTATATATATTTGACTTGGAAGACAGATTTAAATCTTGGGTATTGCAAAAAATATTAGTAAGGTAGCTGCTCACTTATCTCCAGCTGAAGTTTGATGTTACAAATTTACAGAATATAGGAAACAGTAATAAAAAAATCCTTATTGGAATGAAAACATGTCTTACCCCATGCATGCCATGCATGAATTATTGCTGACCCTGCACAAAGCACCTCCAGATTATGTGTGCGAGCCTTATATCTACCTAATATTAGGATTTATAAAAAAAAAAATATTATTAGTTTTATACGCGTAGAAATACTGATTGTTACCTAGGACAAAGGCTAATGATGATGTGAGAAGCACAATAATGCGTTACAGCCAATCAGATTTTCAATATTTTAGTCATTTCTGATCTCACTGAATGAATAATCAAATATTTTTGCTCTGTCCCAAAAAGCAAGTCCATTTATTTTGTTTAATTAGTTAAAATAAAATATTAAACACTATTACACTTTACTTTTCTTCAAATATTTTTCCTCAAAGAATTCGGTATATGTGATCTACCTTTGGCTGCTTTCTTGGTGTCCCATGAATAGTTATTGAAAGTCACCTCTAAAGTCCTTTGCACATCCCATCCTGTGGCGTGTCCCACATCTGTCCACGTGCTGCCCCCATTCTCTCTATCAGAATGCTTAGTCCCCATAGGACTTCATTAGAAGCCAGAACAGAACACTGTGGCCACGCTCTGCAATGCATTAATAAGAGGCTAGCCCCTCTGCGGGGAGAAGCAACGCTCTGCAGAGAGGACAATAAGAGAAGTCTCTAAACAAGGCCTGCCAAAGCCCGATAGAGCAGAGCTAGATACATACAGAATGCTGATCAGCCCAATGATACATACGTACTCCTATAGATTAACCTCTTCACTCCCAGAGCATTGCATAAATATAGAGATGCTATTATCAAAGTTTTGAAAATGTATCACATGTAAAGTACACAAAAACAACAATATTGGTTTTAAAACAATAATTATTTTCTGATGTTATAAATTTAAACCTGCCATAGATTACAAAGGATTCACCCTATTGCATTTTATAACTGGAATTTTGGCAACACAATCTTGTTCCAGGTGCCTGCAAAAATGTAGGGTGGTGGTACGCCAACTGATGTATCCTTGTATGTGCAATTCATTTCTTTGTTGCTCCATGCAAAAGCAGAAATTAATACACAGTTTTAGTATAGTGGAGAATGGAAAGAATTGCTGCCAGTAGTTGTCTGTCACCATTTTCCTACTGAGGACAGGACAGGATCCCTGCATTTCAGCATCCTTTTCTTTGATTTTAGATTAATTGGATTCAATGGATCACTAGGACTAGGACACTGCAAAATCTCCATGCAATGCAGGCAGGTTATGGATGTTGGAAGAGACAGCAGGGTGCCATTCATAGCCCCCTAAAAAATGCCCTAATGCAATGGTGAGCTTCCATGAATGAACAACTGAATTCAAATGACTAAAAGGGACAGGCCAGGGACAGTCAGACTGGGAGGGCTAGATGATACTGGACATCATCAGTCAGGAAATGAGTTGGGCTAAATTTGGTGTGCTGTAGCTTTTAATGCATATAGCTGAAACTTTCAACACATCCTGATGATGGTCCTGGTTATGTGTGCTGGCCTCTTCCCACTACTTACCAAAATATTCCTATTGCAGAGAGAATGCCTATCATATTGGTGGACCAATGGGACTATGTTGGAAGCTTTGCCTTGCAGAATGGTCCGAGAATTACCTATAAGGCAGAACATTGAAGGGTGCTGCAGACCCTTTAGTCCCCAAGCTTTAAGCTGCCAAAATTCTGCTTGCCTAGAATAAGCTTACATGTCTCTGGTATGAAAATGGTTGCATGCAGCTGCTACAGAATTCTTTATTTATAGGGTCACTAGTTAATTTCCCTGTGCAGTTGCTTGCTTTGTTGTATGTTTTATGATTGGCAATACATGGTAAGTTCATGCTAATTCTCTGCACTATTTCAAATGCCCCCCCCCCCCCCCCGACTACCTATGATCCCAGTTATTTTCCATTCCCAGGTGCTATTCTCTTACCAGCCTGTGATCCCCCACCTAGTGCCACTCACACCCCCTCCCTCTTGCCTAAGGCAGCATAACTGTTCTCCTCTGGTGCTCTTCCCCTCTTCCCTGGGTAACTGAGAAAGCAGTTTCAGTAAGTGCTGCTATAGCAAAGTTACCAAATTGAATTCCGTCCCCTTTGTGACTTCATAACGAAAGCCAGTTAAATTGTGTTGGGGGGGGGGGGGATAATGAAGAGGAGGAAAAGTCACGGGCAAAGGGGGAGAGAAGGGAAAATGGGAAAGAGGAAAGCTGAGGAGCATTGAAAAATAGAAGCTGAGGTTTTAAAGGGACAAATAGAGATTGCAGAGGGCAATGATCATTATTGAAAGGAAATTGTTGATCTGTCTTGTGTGATAAATATACATGAAGGTGAAGCAATAATATTTGCTATATTTTAACATTAAAGACCCACTTTAATGGCCTAATGACCTCCAAAGTTTAGATTTTTGAAAGAAGGAAACAGCCATGATGAAGGGCAATTCATGGGTAAATAGTCCTGATTATTGAGGGTGGTTTATAGGGATGCAGCTAAAAAAGTCTTGGTCTGGGCGCTGTATTTGCTGCGCGTGTGCTGGGGAGTAACATAGTCCAGAAAAGCCCTCAGTTACAGACGCCAGTGGAGACATCAGTGATAGACCCCTCAGTGACAGACTCCAAATGCAGACCTTAGTGTTAGACCCCCAATTAGATCTCAGTGGGAATCTGAGTGATACACCTTTCAGTGACAGAACCTCAGTGCAGACCTTACTGACAGACCTCTCAACAACAGACACCTGCAGACAGTGGTGGCAGACACTGCAGACTTCAGTGACAGACTTCCAGTGCAGATGTCAGTAACAGACTCCCCAAGTGGCAGATCCTCAGTGCAGATCTCGCTGACAGACCCCCAGTACAGATCTCAGTGAAGACCTCAGTGATAGACCCCTCCGTAACAGACCCTCATTGCAGACCTCAGTGAAAACATTAGTAATAGACCCCTCCATGACAAACCCCCAGTGCAGACCTCAGTGAAGACCTCAGTAATAGATCCCTCCGTAACAGAGCTCCAGTGCAGACTTCAGTAATAGACCCCTCCGTAACAGAGCCCATTGCAGACCTCAGTGAAAACCTCAGTAAAAGACCCCTCCATAACAGACCACCAGTGCAGACCTCAGTGAAGACCTCAATAATAGACCCCTCCGTAACAGACCCCCATTGCAGACCTCAGTAAAAACCTCAGTAATAGTCCCTTCCGTAACAGACCCCCAGTGCAGACCTCAGTGAAAACCTCAGTAATAGACCCCTCCGTAACAGACCCCGAGTGCAGACCTCAGTGAAGACATCAGTAATAAACCCCTCAGTGATAGAATCCCAATGAGGACATTAGTGAAGCCCTCATTTATAAACCCCTCAGTTACATACTCCGAATGGCAGAACTTAATACCAGACCCCCAGTGCAAACCTTAGTGGCAGGCCTCAGTGATAGACAACCCAATTGACAGGCGTCCAGTGCACTCACATTAGTATTGGAAACCTCAGTGACCAAGATCAGCTCAGATTTTAATATTAGACCCCTCAGTGACAGACCTGCAGCACAGAACAAAAAAAAATAGACCGTTCACCATAGACCCTTTTGCTGGTCCTCTTATAAAAACGCTGATTACTTTCCTGGCTGGTTATACTGACCTTCTTGCCTAAATACTTGTTGACCCCTTCAACCAAAACAAGCATGTAAAACAGAAAAGTCCAGTTTCAAACCAAGGTTAATGCGGGTGTATGCAAATGTCAATTTTAGGGGAAAATGTTCTTTTCAGCGTGGCAAATGTCAAGAGAATGTAAATAAATCTATCGTGGTGCATTGCCTTAGGGAGCCAGTAATAGAATTGATGATTCACCTGTTAAGAATAACGATTATCGTTACTGGCAAACATAACATTGGCCGTGTTCTACATTAAAGATGTTACTATAGGATCTTGTAGCAGCAGCACCTGAAAGGCAGTGACCAGAAAATCAATCATTCAATGTCTCTCTAAGATGGAGGTGCAATCTTTAATTCACTGTACACAATACACATTATTATAGTTATGTATTTTTAAAAATGCAAAAGGCTGCTAGAAAAGGACGGCAAGAGTACATATGGCCAAAGGAACACTACTCACCTACATTTAGGATAATATAAGGCAGCCTTTATACCTTCAACCTTTTTACCCCTGAGAAACATTTTAAATTATTTTCAGTATTGGGAAACCAATTATTCTTCTAGAACCAATTTATTGGGAGTCATCATTAGAATCTTGCAGCTGGCTCTACCGAGTGGTGTTGGTCCCAGAACTATGCAGGAATCTTTCAACTGGAGATCAATCAAGCACAGTTTAAGGAACCCCTAACAATTTCCGGAGGAAACCTGGGGTTCCACAGCACCCTGGATGACAATGGCTGATCCAAACGTACTAGAGACACCCATTGCTAAAATAATACTTTTGGTAGAGTTTTGTAAGACGATTTTAAAGGCACCTAGCAAGGTCAAGGCTAAATAAACTGATGTAATATAAACTGGTAAAGTTTGGATGATATTAATATATATAGTCTGCGTATGGCTAGCATTAGGCTTTAAAATATGGACTGCAAGAAAAAGAGCCCAACATCAAGTACTGAAATCCTGCCATGACCTTGTAATTGTTTACTCATCCTGTGTTCTCCTGACCCAGATAAGCACAGTAAACCCCTACAAAAACACAAGCAAACACGCATTGTGACAGAAGTCTAATAGCATTAATAAATGTTAGCGTGTGAAACAAATCTTCAATGTTAGCTATGTAGCTCAGGCGTGGGCAGGCAAGGGGGACAATCACCTTGGGGCCACTTATCTTCTTCATAAGAAGTGATAGGACCTCTTCCTTCTTTATATTTTGCATTTTATCTCTATATTAGGGTAATTTAATTTTGGGTTTTCTAATGCTTTCCAGGCGAGAGATGATAAGAGCGTGTACAAGGATTAGACAAAATACAAAATACAAATACTATAGGTTGACTTTATAATACTATCACATTCAAAGTGGTGGCACCCACCAGCATTCTCAGGGCTTTTCAATGTCTACATTTTAAAGGTAATTAACATGCAAAAAATATGTATAATGCACATATTATCCTATTGCTGTTAAAATTAATGGTCAGGTGACAGAGTCTCTTGAACATGCACTTTGAAAATTATGTTTTCTTTGGCTCAACAGTTTTTAAAGGTCTTAGTACTTTGGGATTTCAACTTGGCATAACCTTGTAGTTTACGATTGAGAACCTTTGCTTTTAATGCAAAAAGTTGTTCTAAACACACCTACTGCAGGTGCTTTAAAGAAGGAATGTTTCCAGCTATCTTCTTTGTTTTAAAGAAAATTTCCTCTCTATGTAAGAAAGATGAAGAGATGTTAGTAGTCCAAATCCGGAAAGCGTTCTAGGGTTACAAGGCTTTTTCTCCATCAGTACCATCTAGTGAATTATTGTTATCACCCTAGGACAGGAAGTTTATTACACGTAGGGCCAACAGGTTAAAATAAAGATCAAATGCCAAAAAATAATGCAATCAGCTGAACTAGGGACTGCAATATATACGATATGTTTAACCTTTAACAAACCTTTCCTAAAGTGACAATGTGCTGCATTTATGAAGGAAATGAGTACAGAACATTGTGCCTTCTGCTCTTTTTGAACCGGTATAATAAAAGAATTTCAATGGTATATTTCTAAGACCTATAGGGAGCTAAAATCCATTGTTATGGTTTACTTATACTTTAAGGCACAGAAAACTGTACTGCATGTCCAGGACCTTTGTTAGTGATGTTTTTTTTTCTGTTCCCGTCTAGTAATCCTGCAAGAGTTTTTGTGAACTGTCTAATGTAAATGAATAAGAATTCTCACTTTTTACTTGTATGAGTGACATTGACACAACTAACTACATTAATGTACTAGTGTGGGTGGTGCACAGGCACAGACATTCCACTAAAGCTTTTTCAATGTCAGCTACCAAAATGTCATTTTTTTTTTAATAAACACAATGGAAGGAGACATCCTGCAGTTGGTTTACTGACTTCTAAGATGACATTCATCTAAATGGTGAAGTTGAACTTTAGAAATATCAGAATATTGCAATGGATAGAAAAAGCTTGTTTCTGTTTGTCTTGTAGACTTTCTTCTGATGCAATGTAATCCTAATTATTCACAGGTCTCTATACTGTTCAGTCCAGCCTCATCCTCTCTGAGTCTCCACCAGGCCCTTGGTCCCAACACACAGATTGTATCCAGGCTAATGAGCAGTGCATTGCTGACCCAACGTGCAGCACCAGATACAGGACTCTTCGTCAGTGCCTGGCAGGCAGGGACCGGGATGTCCTGCTTTCCAGTCTGGAGTGTAAAACTGCTCTGGAGGTTCTACAAGAGAGTGCCTTGTATATGTGCCGATGCCGGAGAGGAATGAAGAAAGAACTTCTGTGTCTACAAACATACTGGAGTATACATGCTGGCCTGACTGAGGGTGAGTGGATACAGACGTTTATCCTTCATCATGTCCTAGCTATGGAGCCACATATACTCAAATTCTGTCCAGTTGGCACAGGGAGACTCTCAATAGAAGAAGAGTCCTAAAGCAATTATATGTGAGGTCTAAAGTGTGGGTGGTCAGTTGTAAAGCATGGCAAAATGTCAACCTAATTACTCCGTAATTACTAATTCCTTCCATTTTATTGGATGAAAAGGAAGTGTGGGGTTTTACACCCATTAAAACAAGCACTCTGCATCATGCACCCCATTTAATTGAGCTTTGGCTCTCTTTTTTAGGCATTTTCCCCTTTTTGTGATCCCTACAGTAACACATTTCCCATCTTGTGGGGGCTACGCTCGCTTCTCTATTGCATCTATGGGGAGCAGCATTGGCCACCCTTGGACAGAGGAAATGTCAGCCTATTAGGAGAAAGTATAGACAATCTGGTTTCTCGTTCATCCCTAGATTTGAGTGTTGATGGTGATATTTTCAAGAAATGCCAGCTATCTGAGTTCAGATGGACTTTACCTAAGTTTAAATTCCAGTTAGCACTTTATAGGCAGCTACAGCAACAGTTTTCTTTTTTACCTTTTGGGATAATGGTTTTAACATTTGGAAAAAAAGCTGACCATTGTATGCACTCCTGTCATTGTCATATGGTTTGTGTCAAACCTCAAACTGTTACTTAAGCTGGAGAATTTGATCTGTTAAAAGAAATTAAAAAACAACAGGTAGAACAACTTGAAAACACCTTAAACTCAGGTGAGTAATGATTTTGTCAGCAAAAAAATCAAATTTCTCATAAAAACATAGATACTTTTATTGTGAACAGCCTTAAATAAAATCTTACAAACATACAGAAAATTTTGATCTAGGTCCCTCAAATATAGTTTAAATAATTATTCATGATCACAAGATATGCTCCTTTTTGTAAAGGTTTTTGGGCGTTTCCAATGCGTTTCACCACTATTTTTGCTTTAGGGGATAAGCAAAGTAAGCTAGTAGGGGAAATACATTCACATTAATCAATCAGGATCAACAGGTAGTACAACCATGGTAAAAGAATCAATGCTGTGTTATTGATAATGACAAATACATCATATTTTATCATTCTTCAGCTGTGCACTAGCAATTGTCAGCACATGCATGATAGATTTAAATAAGAGAGCAGAATCAGATATATATACCCAACAAGAAACCTAAAGAACTGGAGTAAGTGACAGCATAATCATTTTTTATTATTAGCTTTAGGCTGGATATAATGTGCATTATCAGTGTGTGTTATTATACAATTATATGTGCTTTCATTGTCACCAACGGGCTTATTTACACCTATGTGTTTTAACACCAATTTTTGATGAATGGGGGTATTAGTGCTTGCCAACACACGGCACTCCACTTGCCCAAAGCAAATTAAAAAGCAGAAAAAAAAAAGATTCCTAGGTGTAAAACCATTCTCAATGTGGGTCAGTTCATAAAAATAAAACCTACATAAACCTCATTAGCCAATGCATGATGCACAAATGTAGGTGGCTCCATTTGCAATAATGGCTATTCTGTCTATGTGCATTAACGTATGATGAAATGCTTGCATATGAATTAAATTTGCAGTTCAGGTGGAGCTACAAGCGGCAGAGATTATAGAAATCCCTAGCTAGGTACAGTGTCAGGCTCACCAAACAATAATTGTTCAGCAGATTAAAGTAAAAGAAATCTATCATCCCAATATTATACTCATTAAAATACAGATCGGCTTAAGATGATAGTGGCTGATTTTTGTCTTCTATGGAAAATAACAAAGAAAGAATACAGTTGTGAGATAAACAAAAGTTTTAGATAAATTAAAGAAACATTACATTATTTCTCAGTTCTCTTTTTTGTCTCTAGACACATCAATTTACCTACGAGAGGACAGGGCCTAGGGCAGGGAAGCAGTTGCCCCCTAGGCCAGTCTTAATAGGATAAGTTGATATGTTGGACTGCTGACCCCCAGTAGATTTACTTTATCATTTCGTTATCAGCAGGACTCACAATTAATGGCCCATGCTGAACTGTACAAAAAATGCTACCTTGTCGCTGTTCAGATTCAAAATCACAACATTTGGCAGAATGGGATCCAAAATTTGTACCCCAAAAGAATCCTTAAAATATTTTTCAGGTCTTGGGAAACCCTTGGTAATATTT
This sequence comes from Pyxicephalus adspersus, assembly GCF_032062135.1. Classification (NCBI taxonomy): domain Eukaryota; kingdom Metazoa; phylum Chordata; class Amphibia; order Anura; family Pyxicephalidae; genus Pyxicephalus; species Pyxicephalus adspersus. The sequence continues at coordinate 20,453,605 of NC_092859.1, forward strand.
ATTAATCAGAGGTTAGTGGGAAAAACTCCCACCTAAAATGATACAGACAGCTAAGAAGATCATTGGAGTTATGCTGCAGGCTCTACCAAATGGCTTTAAACTTGCAGCTCTGCGGGTACAATTAGATGAGAGGCAATTCTGTCGCAGCTCAAGGAACATCTTGAGAAGTCCTGGTTAAAAATGATTGCTTTAACACCTACTCCCTGTGCATTTATAAGATATGTGGGCAAATTATGAAATTAATAGTGTATCACAAAGTACTTTACACACCTACCTTCACACACTTATCCTACATAGTATCCAACAATTGTACACTGTACATGGTATGCTTCTTCAACTTTAAAATTGATTTTGACCAATAGGGCTAGTTGGTTGGGTTTGGCCCTAGGTCAAAAGTTCCCATTTCTACCAGCTTCACAGAATACCAATGGTCATAGAATGGGCCAGTCTATCCAAAACTGATGTTTCTATTTTTGCTAGAAGCTGGTGGGTTCAACCACCTGACATTTCTTTTCTCCTGGGGACCAATTTGGTGAGACCTAGTTTATAGGCCTTTATATGTGCTGTGGACTGTATAAGAGGGCCCCCTTTCCCTGTTTGATTTTTTTACTTGATTTATATCATGGAGAAGGGAACAGGGGACGATGGAACACTCTAAAGTGAGTGGGAACACCTCAAACCCCCAAAGGAACAGAAATAAAGAGATGGGAATTATGGTTCCCTTTTTGGCTGACTCTTAAAAAGTCAGGGGGTGACCCAGCCCACTAGGACTCACCTAAGCTAAACCTAAAATATATAATTTGAACATTCTGGCCATTTACATTTTTTTCATCATTCTTTACAGTTTTTTTCCTTTCATCAATTTCTTTGCAATTCACAATTGAACCTTGTTAAATGTGAAGAGGGCACATTTTACAAAGCACTAACATTTCTTGTCAGTTGTGAATTTTGCATAAATCTGTAATATTCTTCATTTTCTTCCCAGGGGATGAGTTTTATGAGTCATCACCATATGAACCGGTGACCTTCCATTTGTCTGACATTTTTCGCCTGGCTTCCATTAACTCTGGTGAGTAACTACACGGTAGTGATTGTACTAACCTTGTGTTTGTTGATTTAATTTTCAAATATTTAACAGCAAATTCTTAAAAGCTTTAACAATGCAAAGGAGCAAAACAACATACGCACAACTACAGAAGTGTTTTTACAGCATAAGTTACGTCTGCAATGTAAAAGCCAAAACATTCTGAGTTATGCTGTCAGTGGTCCAAAGACGAGGACTGCCAAAACTAGGCATAAGCCACTGTACAGTTGGTTTTCCAACTTTTCTGCGACAGCTAACTACTTCTTATAACAATCTGATATACAAATTTTGCTTTTACAAATGACCATATTGCAAAGTCATTTAAATAGTCAGGAGGATAGGCTGAACTGGAATTGGCAGTATTAAACATAGATAAGACAGGAACACCCAGGAATAATTAATTGTCCTTTTATTCACTGAGGCAAAAATTGCCAATGAAATATTTTAATCTGCTCACCCACACTACTAACCAAGTTTTACTGGCATGCTTTCTTCCTATAATTTATCCATTCATCTTGTCTTCTGCAGGTATATGAACCCAGGCATCTACGTGATCTAAAGTAAATGTGATTCATTAGATTGGGTCACCTTCTTCCATTACTCCATGGTCCAGTTCTGATGCTTACATGGCCGTTGAAATGGTCATGACATGAGCATTCTGGTCTACAATCATGCCCATGGCTACAATTTATGTTCTATTCAGGATGTAAAATGTTTGTGCTATAGAGAGCTGAGATTATTTATTGTAAAAACCCACCTACTTTATACACATTGAGCCTGATTTATAAAAGCTCTCCAAGACTGGCCTGTCATGGGACAACCTGGGTGATCCAGCAAACCTTATAGACAGGAAGATTACTTTGAAGCCACTCTTTTACTGTTAGCTTAAATTGGTAAAAACCACCAACAGCCTATACATGGGTTGACTGCATAAACTACCACCTTTCCAAAATAGGATTTTTTTTTTAATTATACTATTCTATTCATATATAACAGCAGCTGTTGTCATTTAATTCTTAATGGAAAGACTTTGACTTCCTCTAGGATCTGTTGTTTTGGAATTGCCCTGACCCAATTACATATATATATATTGTGTGTATATATATATATATATATATATATATATACAATTTTGCCCTTGTCAAAGTTACTCAGATCCTTACATTTGCCTTTTTTTCCCTTCTTCTAACACATTATCTTCAATTGACTGTTCTCTTGTTGGATCTTGGAACTTTGGATTTCTGTTTTTAGTGTTACCATCTTGCAAAAACCACGGTCACAAAAATAATATAAATATGTAAAATTGAATCTTGCCCAAAAATAGGTGAATGTTGTGGGTATGTTGGGGCATTACCTTGTTTAATTATTAATATACACCCCTGTACATTCAAAAAATGTTTTGATTTGGGTTATTTCCATACCCTTGTTGACTTGTCTTGTGGTGGTGTTTTAAAGATGTGAACATTCATTGTTTGATCTTTTTTTCTTTTGATTCCGAGGCATTTGCAGGAAGCTTTGTTGTTGCGTGATCTTCTAAGCTAGTTAGTGTTCCTGCTTAGTTTATACTGTAGATTTCCTTTACTTTTTGATGTATAAATATAGTTTTGAAGTCCTAAAATTGTTGGATCTTTTGTCTACATTTAACTAATTCATAGCTGAATTTGCATCATTTGGGATGGTATGCAAATTTCTAACTATGTCAAATTTGACAAGAAAATTGGCTTTTGAGGTCAAAACAAAATTGGCAGATGCCATTGTATAATTTTTAATTTTCTGCGATTTTTGTCCGGCTGGTAACATTTTTTTGTTCTTGGGACATGTTTCTTTAGGTCCTCTTGACCTTTCTATTAATTTTGGTGAACCATATTCGGGAGCATTGAAATAAATCCAAAAGTCAGAATCTAGCTAAAAAATGGGTGTTCCTAACTATAAATGAACCATAATCATAGAACAATTAGATGTTTGTTTTTTAAATATTCAGGACATTCCCATTCGTCCCCTTGATATTTTTTAGATATTTTGGTGACAATATTCAGGGTTTTTGCATTTGATCAATAACTTCAGTAGAAATTACAGTCAAATTGATTAAATTCAAAATATCCATATTGAAGTCAAAATCAGGCAATTGTGCCCATGCCAGTGCCTTTGTTGGCAAAGATAACACCCATCTTCCATGAGAAAACACTTTTGTTGACCATGACCTTTCCTACTAGCTACAAAACTATTGCACCTGCAGTAAAAGCAGATCAAACATGCATTAACGCATCCAACTCCAAAAATGTTTAATACATACAGGTGCTTCTAAACATACCTTAAACAATTTTAATAAAACAAATATGTTAATAAGGCTGCATAGTACTTCAGATTGCTATGTAAGCAACTTACATTTCTCTGTCATAACAGGATAAGACTGACCAGAATTTAGCTGCTTATTTTAAAAATAAAAAGCCAGTACAGCTAGATGAGTACACAGCAGGGGGTAGCTGACTAAAGGGTTCTGCATCTTCTTTATTAAATTCACTTTAAATGAACGGCATCCTATGAACACTGCAGTAGGGATATCATAAAGGAAGATATACATTTTTCATGCAGTATTATATCTGCAAAACAGAGCTTCTGACTTGCACAATGCAAATACAGTTTTGGCAGTCTAAAACACAACTCTGCCTATGCAGAGCAGAATAATCCTTTTTATGCATTATACTTTTATAGGCTTTTAAAGTATTTACTGTGCTCTGTGGAAAATGTTCAGTTTTGGTTGTTTTTGCTGTTTGGTTTGTTATTTTGGCTGTTTTTGAAGCATTGTACATATATTGAGCTGATTTACCTGTAGTAAGGTTAGACGTAGTGAAGAGAGGTATATATAAAAATCCAATTATGTGCAGAGAAATTTATGGTGGTCTTGTGGTAAAGCATAAATAGTAAAACTGATATTACCTGTAAAGAATGTTTCATAATTCCTGCTGAGCAAACCACCAAAGAGCTGTATGTCCAGGAACCACCAAAGATCAGTATGTCCAATAGCCTGATAAAGACTAATATGTCCAGGAACCACTAAAGACTAGTATGTCTGGAAACCACCAAAGACCAGTATGTCCAGGAGCCACCAAAGCCCAGTATGTCCAGGAGCCACCAAAGACCAGTATGTCCAGAAGCCACCAAAAACCAGTATGTCCAGTAGCCCGCTGAAGACTAGTATGTCCATGAACCATCAAAGTCCAGTATGTCTAGGAACTACCAAAAACCAGTATGTCCAGGAGCTACTGAAGACCATTATGTCCAGGAATCACCGGAGACAATTATGTCCAGTAGCCACCAATGACCTGTATGTCCAGGAACCACCAAAGTCCAGTATGTGCAGGAGCCATGGAAGATCAGTATGTCAAGGATCCAGGAACCACCGAAGACCAGTATATCCGGGACCACCAAAGACTAGTATGCCCAGGACCACCAAAGACCAGTATATCCAGGACCACCAAAGGCCAGTATAACCAGGAACACCAAAGACCAGTATTTCCATGAACCACCAAAGGCCAGTATGTCCAAGACTTCTACCCCAGATTCCTAGTTCTGGGAAAATATAAAAAACACTTTCTGTAGTATTCTGGGTCCTGGAGGTTCTACGAACTCCTCCTGCTTACTTCCGTGACTGTGTAGGACCCAGTAGTGACATAGAGGTGACCAAGAGGAACCAGAGAGAAAGCTGTGAGTGACAAGAGATTGACCCTGTAAGTTTTACAGTTGTTAGAACACTTCAGGAAATTAGGGGATGTGAACTGGTGAAACTAGCTGTGGTTGACACCATTGGCACCGAAAAAATGTGTTTATGTATAGTCTGGTGTTACAGGTAACACAATTTTTTACAGGGTTAAAGAGAAGAGAGAAGAGTTTCTCTTCTCTGTGACTGGATGAGAATGTAGGTCACTTGAAAAATTTGGGATCAATACTGGTAATGAAATGATTTCCAAACTGCTTCTTTTGTTCTGCCTTACTAAAAATTGAACAGGATTATCAAACTGTTATAGTGCAAGCTGTAATATCCATATCACAGTAAAGGCCATATTGTCTTCTTGTTGTTTTGTGGAGACGGATATATCTTTTGGACTGACAATCTGCTTTGTTACCTGCAGGCACAGAATCATCCATATCCAGGCAGAATGCCTGTCTCGACGCAGCCAAATTCTGCAATGTGAATGATTCCTGCAAGAAGTTCCGTTCTGCTTTCATATCAGTTTGTAACCCGCCAGCTGATGAGCAGTGTAATCGTCGCAAGTGTCACAAGACTCTCCGCACCTTCCTGGAGCGGATTCCTTCAAACCTGACCTATCCACTTCTTTTCTGCCCCTGCAAAGACAAGCCATGTGCCGAGCGAAGACGTCAGACTCCAGTGCCAAGCTGTTCCTTCAATCGCCCTGACGTTCCTAACTGTTTGGAAATTTGGAGTACCTGTAGACAGGACCCAGTGTGCAGGTAACAGAGAACAAAATATACTAACCCTTAATATTACTGTACATTATAAAATTTTAGGAATATTTTCTCTTGGCACCTGGCCTGTTATGTTTGTTGATATATATTCAAATATTTATATACATATCTTTTTAAACTACTCAATATAGTACACCATTCTTTATCTGTGAGCCCTGAAGATGAGGTATTTTTTGTACCCCTGGAACGTGTTGTTGTAAAAAACAATTTTAATACAATTGGTTGTCCAATGGAACCTTTCTTTTGGTGCTCAAGTACCTCAAGTGTAAATCCACTGTTCCCCAGTGGTTGTTAGGTATCTGTTGCCTAAGGAGCAATTTTGCAATATCCCAATGTCAGAGAGTCTCTCCTCTACCATACGAGCTCAAACTTTGCAAATCAGCAATAAGGGGAACTCTCAGGAGATTGTCCCACAAAGCTGAATGATCTCTGCAAGTCTGATTTCAGACTAAACATAGCAGGAACAGTATATGACATCTACACTTGTTTCTTCTTTGATGATATCATGGCAGCCATTGTCAGGGCATACTAAAAGGGATTTAGCATTTAGCCTTTTGGGATGGTTTCTAGAGAACTTTTCTTAATAGTGGTTTTCCAATTGTTGGGCTAAATGGGCAGAGGAGGAGAAGTTGGATTATACTGTGTATAATTTGATGTGCCCGCTATACCAGTGGAATACTTTTTCTTTTATACTTTAAGCAATAACCCTTTTACATGCTTTTCAAAAATAATAAAAAGAAACAATATTAAAGAAAAATACAAGGTGATTAGACAAGCATGAGAGTAGACCAACCTTTGTTTTTTTCTACACATTCAGTAGTTTTCAGCTTTGTACTGCTGTACTTACAGGTCTCGACTTGCAGACTTTGTTACTAGCTGTAAGAGTTCCACGCAGACTGCAAGCGGTTGTGTGCGTGATAACTACTCGGCCTGTCTGGGAGCTTATGCAGGGCTGATCGGTAAGTCACCTCTGAAGAATGGCTGACCCTGTTTTAATTATAATTCTGCACAGTATAGATTGACATACCTAACTTCAACACTCTGTATACATGACTGATTCTTCTTTTCTTGCAGGCTATGATGTTGCTTTGAACTTCCTGGACTCAGACCCCCATATATTGTCCATTGGACCTTGGTGTTCTTGTAAGGGTAGCGGAGATGAGGAGACTCAGTGTGAATTATACTTAAGAGAATTTACACAGAACCGCTGCCTGCGTGAGTAAACTAAATAATCTTATTATGTATGGAACTAGGATGCAGTAAAGTAGTTTGGAGACTTGTAGAGAACATTGTCATCAGTGGTCAATTATTTAATAAACCTAGGGCACCTGTATGGATCTTAAATATTTGCCTGATATGAAAATCTCCAGTGATGAAAATATGGTGTCTGTACAAATATAAATACACAGAACACAGGCGTTATATGACAATGTACTGCTCCTACTGACTTTCATGATCCAATGGAATGGTCAGGTTTACTGCACTTTATCATGTTTTGCCTAAGATGAATAATCTACACTGCCTTAAAAGCAGAATTCTGTTTTCCCCAAGGTAAAAAGAAATCAGCAATTGCACAATGCAACATTGCTAAACTTATCCTTTTTAGCCTGCAGGTGGAACTTTGTTCATACTTTTTAAATGGTAGGTCAACCCAAGCGATATTTAAATAATAAATGAAAGATTTTAGGGTGAGTCAGCCCTGGTTTATTCTATGACTTGGATATTTCCGCAGCATGATTTTTCATCCCCTTCCCAGCTTAAAGTTTAGTCAGGTTCCCACCACGTCGTGTTCTAGCATCCTCAATAAAAACAAATAATTCTTCTATTTGAGGTTTTAGCAGGTGGTTCACCTTTCTGGGATCCACAAAAAAAGCTGAAATAATTGTTTTGGGTTGGCTAGTCTTTGAATAAACATATACATTAATTTTGCACATATTAGTACTTATATGTAGAATCCACAAACCAAACTACCTGTGCAGATGTGATTTTATTCCAATCCATGTTTATAATTAGACTGGCTTACCCTGAGGTTACCTATTCCTCCTTCAAGATACAGGAATAGCATTCAGTGAACAGAACGTAACACAGTTGGCAGTATTTCCATCTTACCTTTTGATCAAAAGGATAAAAGCAAAATCTAACACATGGTATTTATTATCTGTAATATAAATATTAAAGACAGAAATGATACAGGTAATGTATAAATAAGCCAGCATTGCAGATAGGAGAGGGGCATTGATTGCATCCATTAAATTTGATCTGCCTGGTGTATATGATCAACACAATAAAGAATACTAACAGCATATAGCCATAAGCCCCTGAGATGCATTCATCCTGATCTAAGTAACATTGATCCTTCTGGTAAATGGACGGGTAAATAAATCGCTGTACACAGGGGCACAACGGGCATAGAGCAATGGACAGAGGAACACATGCTCAGCCATAAATCTTTTCTAACACGTTTATATGGATGACAGCTTTGGTAAAGCTTTGAGTGATACTCAAAGGTAAATCTACTGGCCTGGTGTTATAGAATATCCATATACTTTTTGGAATAGGAGGTAGAAATGGAAGAACTGTACTAAAATACAGGTAAATGTTAACTTCTGATAATGTATGTTGTAGAAAATGTGAAATGCTCCCATACAATTATTCAACAGATAGCTTGTAATATTCAATCTGTAACAGCTATACTCTTCCATCTCTACCTCCCCTGATGAAGCCTTGTCAGCCAAACGCATCGGGCAATGAGACAATTTTATTTTTCACTACCTATGCTCCCCTTTTCAGTTACTACGGATAACAGTACTCAATTAGTTTGAAAAATTTCTGTCTAGTTTTCCCTTTCTCTTCAAATAGGCCATTACCAAAAATTGTTTATACTAAAGAAAGTATTTTTGCTTATGTTTTTTTATTTTTGAATATATAGAATTTTTTATCATTGTGGTTTTTTTTAAATATATTATCCACTGGAGTTGGCACTTATGTGAATATCTGAAAGGAGGAAACACTTAATAATATATATTTACATTATTTTATTAAATTTATTTATGTGTTCAAACCCATCTTTTCTTTTGACCTTCCAGAAAATGCAATACAAGCCTTTGGCAATGGCACAGACGTGGTACACAAACAGAACCTACCCAGGACCCCTCACACCACCGTCTCTTCCCGGGCAGAGAGGAGAAACCTGCTGCCGGACAACCAAAGTGACAGCAATACCCTCTATGAGGCGAACCCACCTATGTGCAACTCTGTCCAGGTAAGAAGAACCTGACAAAGATTAGGGAGTCAGACCTCTTCAATGTGGGGGGTGATCCTTGTCATCCTAAAATTAGAAATGTGGAATTTGTAAAATGCTGCACGATATGTCCATGCTATATAAATGCAAGGTAAAAATATTAGTAAATCTGTTGTACAGTAAATTTACGTTAAAGAAGGAGCAGCTTCTGATACATTCACCCCAGCCAGACAGCGTAGCCAAGGTGGCAGTGTTACTTTTCTCCACATTGGGTATTATGCCACTTCAGCCTACAACACTAGGCTATGCTGCAAAATGTGATTAGTTTCAATTGCTGCCCCTCTCTCCCCCAATGTCCCATAACCCTGCATTATCTCTGTACATAGATTCATGTGTCTGGAATTTGGAAATTTGGAATTTGGAAAATGCTGATGCATAGGGATGAAGAACTCCTAAAACCATAAATATAGGCTAGATTTCTGTCCTTTGAAATGATCAGTTGTGATAGACATGGTTAAAAAAACTTTTGTGTACAGGTGTCCCCAAATCTTGTGGATTCCCAACAACTGGTAGCAGCCAATGCTACTGTACACTTTATTGACATGGCTACAGTGGTGTGCTTCCTGTGCCTTACTTCATCCCATTTCTTCCCACTTCTTCCCATCCGCAAAATAGAATTGGTTTCTCAATAGCGATCAGTACAGCTGTTGTTATTAAACAGCCCTTGAAAATTATTTTTAAAGATTATTTCAGACTTTATTAATTGAAAGTGTATATCTAGCTTAATGAGCCATAAGACTTACAGGTCCTCTCTTCACAAGGATGTAATTGTTTCCTTTTTGGCAACCTATTTCTAATTTTTTTTCCCATAAACTGTAGCACTGCATGTTGTATGACAGACACAGTTCTGATGTATGTTTTATCTGGTTACAGGACAAGAAGAACGCCAGCTCCCCGGAACTCACAATCTGTGTCTCTGAGGTACAACCTCATTTATTTTACCTTTGTAACAAAAAATAATTTGAGTTTTTTATTGATTGTGCAACAAAGGAAGAATCAAAAACCCCAAGTGCAGTCAATCAGTTCCACACCTAGGACCTATGGCAAGGCACCCTAAAGGCCCAATGTCCTGATGCCTTTTCTGCTCCCACCACCCAATGTATATTGTAGATTGTATCACTGAGAATTAACATGTAACAACATTGTTGTGTCATCATATTTACTATTCAGAGTAAAGTAGTGGCCTGCGCAAACTGCACAAACATCACCTAAAGGTGAACATCGGGCACAGCATTTTAAATATCTTTTGATTGGATATTTCCAGTTGTAGAGAATACAGCTAGCTTTAGATTTCTTTCCACTGGAAGCATATCTGATAACTTGCAAACTCCCCCTGAAAGTACAGCTGCAAAGTTATTGGTCTATGTTACCATATATTAATTTTTTAATGCCCAACAAACTTTCCACCTGCATGAGATTTCTACCTAAAATTAAAGATGGCGAATGGAAATATAACTTCCCTTTATGCTGATATTACAAAGTAATTCAGTAATGATATGGTATGTTTCACTAAAAGGAATGACCCCAAATGAAGTTAAGAAAGAGGTAACTCCTAACTGCCCACCCTGGAATTTACATATTGTGTAGAGAGAAAGACAGGCTTTTGAAGGTTAAAGTTATTTCAATTAAAATCACTAAATTGTATTGAATTGAAACATATTTTAAAAAATTGGAACAGAGGTCTCCTCAGTTAACCCTGTGCTAACATAAGTACATTAGTTTAAAAGTATAAAGTAGCAATAATAAATTCCATCATACAGTAGTGGTTAGGTTTTCCACCCGACGCATTTCGCCCCGCAGGGCTTCCTCAGGGGTGAAAGGAAACCTTTGAGGTTATAAAGACATACAGTATTAACAATCAGTATAAGCAAATACAAACAGTATATCATAATATGTCAGCATTGTAGGATATAGTAATGTATAACAAAGCTTACTTGGTGAAGTTGCTGAGACTATTTACCGCATAAAGGGCTACTTGGGAGTACTCTGATATTAAAACCAGTATCAATTTAGATGTGGTGAAGTTGAGGAAAGAAAAGAAAGAAAATTCAGTATTGAGGGCTGTTGTGTTTTAAAAATGTACCCTGCAACCTTAACTTGTGTTCCTGTGTTCTGGAAGACTTATTTTACCCTACCTATGTGCAATTATGAATTTTTTTAACTCTTTTGTTTGATAATCATAGTGCATGTAGTGCATGCCCTCATTCTGTGTTTTAGTCTTTTGTTAGTTTAGTCGAGTGCGTTTTTTATTCCTTTATTCTCTGTTTTTTGCTGTTGTATAGAGCATTGTATTGTTTACCCATTGTGAGTGGTATACATCTTTTATTCTATGTCCTATTCAGTATTTCACACTGTCATTTTCATTATGTATGTCCCCATTTTGTATTATGTGCTCTGTAGGCAACTTGTGTGCTCTTTCTGTGTTCAATGTCCATAGTTTGTGCTCTTTCTTCTAATTTTATTACTTTAACCCAATTCTATAGCTCTTTTCTGTATCCAATGTCCTGGTTCTGCGTATATATCTTCATTTTGTTCTTTCTACTTCCACTGTGTTCCTTATACATTCATTGTGTTATCTCTACAGCCAGTGTTTGCTAGATCCTGATTCTGCATTTTACATATTCCTTATGTGTTTTGTATCTCATTCTGTCCCTTGATGTTGACCTCTAGATTCATAATCTGTTCCTCATGTCCTGTTTCTGAAAATTATATCCTAATTATATTCTCCTTTTGTTCTCATTTTTCCTAATTCGTTCTTATTTAAAACAAGCAAAAACAAACTCTTATTTTTTTTTAAACAAACTGATTTTGTACCTCTTATTAATGACTTCGTTGAATATCATCCCCAAAAATACCCTCTTTCACCCCCCAAAAATAAACCACATGTAATATGGATGGATTTTATTTAGGGCACATCAGTTGTGCAATAAACATGACTTCCAAAAATAAATACCAAAACATCTGTATAAAAAATTCACTTTTCGGCCTTTTGTCTGAGATCGAGTGTAGTATCTGTTCTTATCCGTGTTTCGGGAGGGGACACTACCCTCACTCTAATGTTAATGGGAGAGCTTGTATGACTTATAGTCAGTTGCTGTTCATTAGTGAGGGTCTCTCTTCGGGGGTACTCCCAACCTAGTACTCGGTAGTCTGGTTACAACTAGCCCAAGAGGAATGGGATCCACCTGGCTTCAACTAGATGTATAAAGTTGACTCAGTCATCATCTGGAGCCATATGCCCTGGGGGGATCAGGGACATGAGGTCCTTCCTCTATAGTGGAGAACCAAAACACACCCCAGTGCACTTTTTTTTACTTTTTTCTGCACACCAGGGTTTGTTTCAGGAGCATGCACCATGGACTTCAAAAAAATCTGTATAAAACATTCAAACTTTACCAGCCAAGAGCAGATGCTTGTCCATCGCTATTCATAAAGAGAAAGGGGTTTTTTGGAAGTTTCAACAAGTTAAACCCCCCCACACTACATTTAGTGCCCTCCCCACTCTAGCTGCACACTGCCACAAGAAAACCTTTTTGGACAGGGAAAATTTAAACATCTCCCATGGGACTTAGAGATCCCATCAAAAAAAGGTGGAATGAGAACGAGACCCTGAAATCTTCTTGTAATTACTACTGATCTTTCCCTTTCAAGCCCCCCACCTTTTTTGATTATTCCCTCCTCCATAGAAAGAAGACATATTTGTGGGTAGAACAACTTTTTATTTAGCAAAACGATCGCCTAAAGATTTCCTTACTGCTTTTTTGCCCCTCTTGACTTTGCCACCTAATAGGCAGATATCCTTTCTTCTTGACAATTATTTTAGTTAACCATTTTCTGCCCTCACCTCCTCCCAGCAGAGCTCATGGGTACAGTTTTTCCTTTTCTGAGTTGCACATCATAAAGAAACATAAGAGCACATAATCCTAAAATAAATAGTCTACTGATGTTATACAAATTAAATAAATTCTTTAGGCCATCTATTCTCAACCAGGGTTCCATGGAACCTCACTGTTCCTCCAGAGTTTGGTAGGGGTTCCTCAATCTGTGGTTTCCAATTTCCAAATTAAGTTTTTACATATTTTAATGAAAATGCTTTTGATGTGTAAATCTTGGCCTGTGTTGGAGAAATCACATGTCCCGTTTTATAGCTGAATTCTTTTGGTTTGCCATGCTCTTCTCACAACTCTTGCCTTGTTTTCTTGTAGTCGCAGCTAAATCCAGACCTTTCACCAGACTTAAGGATATATGAAGACCGCTCCGGCATTTCTCTCCACAAGGCCAGCATTTTCTACCTTGGCATCCTTCTCTGTCTCACCACCTTAATCTGACAGTGACCCAATGGACATGAAAATCCTCTATTCCTAGATGATGACACAGACTGATAAACTGTATATAACCCGATTGAGCCCTTTACAATGGAGTACAAGGCAGAAGACCTTATGACTGACAGACAACATTGGAGACAGGAAGGACTGAATAGAAAATTGTACAACCAACTGCTTGGCTCTAGTGAGAAAGACTTCTGTATATAGGGAAATAATTGGACTTCTGAGCCATTTGTGTGTTTAATATATGTATAAATAGAAAATAAAATGTCAGGCTTATATTATGGCTATGTCTGCACAGACACACTGGATGCAGAAACTCATGCTATGTGAATATGCTGCATTTGTCCGGTCAGCACTCTTCCAGCTCAGGGGAGGGAGGACTCCCTGGGAGAGCAGTGCAGAAATAATAAAGATGTGATCCTCACAGACACTGCAGTCATGCCAAAGCTGAACTCCAGGAAGATAAAAAACTCACAATTTAACCATTTAACCTCCCTAGCGGTTCATTTCTTTCCGGTTTTATATATCTAAAAGCAGTACATTGTTTTTCATGAAAATTTATTTTACAGAATAATATATTTGTATGAGTATAATAAAGTTTGAAACACAAAATCATGTAAAAATAATAAATTGAATAAATTAAAAAGTCTATATATTTAAAAAAAAAATGTAAAATACACATTATACTCATTCTAATAATAATATTGTAATGTTCTTGAAAACAATGTACTGCTTTTACACATATAAATCCAATGTATTGCATTCAATACAGTTATTTTTTTATTGAATGCAATATAAATGGATTTTGAATTTCCCTCCCCGCCGGTAACGTACACACGCACCGATGTCACCGGGAACATCCCGGGGACTCATCGTGTGCAGAAGCTGGCCGGAGGAAGAAGATGGAGATCGCGGCGATGGGCGGTGTGGGACGCTGGCGGATCAGGTAAGGCTGTATTTACTATTACCTCCCATAGGTTTACCTACCCTGATTGTGACTCGGGGTTACCGCTTTTAGCAACTTTTTTCTACCCCGAGTCACACTCAGGGTTACCGCTAGGGAGGTTAATAAAAATGATGAATGGTGTCAGCTATCTGCCGATACGTTATACATATATGGCAGATATTTTTTCTGCCATAACATTTGTATTTCTGTGTTTTAAGAAAGTTCCACCACACAGCTTAGTTTTGTCTGCTTGATTTTCTCTCTGCTGCAGTTAAGTAACATATCTTGTCCTGCTCTCAGCCTGTAACTGGACCTTGAAAGGATAAGAAGAAGACTCATGAACTCATCTCTCTGCCTCGCCACTCTTTCCTCCTATAAGCATGTCCATTGTTAGCATATGAGCACTGTAATACATTGGTCCCCAACCTTTTTGAAGCTCCCAGACTACTAAATTTATGGACCCAAGACCGCACATGCGTGGGGATCCACGTGTCACTCAAAGGGGAAGAAACTTCTCCTAGAGTGACGTCATGATGCCAGAACCTGCCCACTCTTCCATCGCAGGTCTGAGCCTCAGTGGGTAGGTTGTGTCCTTCTCTGACCCCGCTGTGGGGTGCACTGGCCAGAGCCGCGGACCACCGCTGGTCTCTGTGCCCTTGTGGCCCACCTGTCAGACCGACCGGGGGTTGAGGACCCCTGCTGTAATGTAACTGGTTTGCTCCTAGTGCTTCTTCCTCTTTCATTCTGACCTCTGCTGTACAAATATCTGACACCAATCAGGTACTTGTACTGCTTGCATTTATATAAAAATATCTTTTGTAAATATTAATTAATTTAGACCATAATATATGTCTTTTTTTTATCTGCCTAGAGTTCAGCTTTAGCTAACATTGAAATTTTAATATTTCTGTATTAGTTTACCTAAGCTCCTTAGCAGCACATCCTATACTGCCGGGGCAGAGTGATGACTTCATCAGCATGGTGATATTTTATCATTGTTCAGTTAGAATGTTGGGGAGGGCAGTCTATGACCAAGCTGCTCTTCTTTACTGGAATGGAGAAAGTGATGGCATACATGTGGCTATACCAGGGATGTCCAACGCCAGACAATAAGGGCCATTTTCTGAATCTTTGTAAACCACACCTATGATGTCTGTTAGGAAAAAACTAAAAATGTGAGCAGATCCTGGTCCTCCAAGACTAGATTTGAACACCCCTAGGCTATTCTGTCTGGTCCCTGGATAATAAAACTGGCTGAAAACTTTTGCTTGTTCTGTGTGGCGCTTTTCCATTATCTTTCCTGGAGTTCAACTTTTAAATTGGCACAGTACAATTTTCTGAATTTTAGTGGTTCAATATTTAAGATCTGCAATAGATTTTCGGGTGTACTTGGTATGTACAGTGTGCAATTGGCCATTTTTGATGCCCATGTGTAAAGACCCTAAAAAATAGCAATTATAATGTGCTTTCTACAGCATTCATCAGTCTGGTTTTACATGAGCAATAAATTCTGATGGCGTTTTAGGGGTCACTGTTTTTTGCACATTGCTCTTTGCCTTGTTAACCACGCTTGACTGAGATGCAAAAAAAAAGTAATAGGCTGTAAGAAGTAACCAATAGTAAACTAAAGAGCATTACAGGAGATATGTTCTTCAGATGTTTGACTTCAGGTGCAATGTTCTACAGATATATAGAATCAGCAGAAAATAAAGCTAATGCTGAACAGATTTTCTGTCATTGGATGAAATATTACAAATTTACAGACTGACGCTAGACAAATAAAGCCACAGAAATGAATGAATGAATTTATTGATAAAGGGAACCCACAGAATAAGCTAGCAGCCAGCATCTATCAGGATGCTGACAGGAGATGAGTTAGCAATGGGAAGCGTCAGAGCTCCTGTTCCCTGTACATAAATATCTTTATACACCATCTGCAATCCTGCATTTTTCTTCATTTAAAGAATTAAAATATATTGACCTCAAAGTCTCATTCATTTTATTGCTGGATAGCAGTGGCAGGCCAAAGGATGGCTGGAGCGGGGTGGGGAGGAGAGGGATGCAAGAAAACGCAGACATGCACAAAACTACAATCCATTGATGTAATTAATGGGATGTTTGGAATTTTTATTGTATGTGCTATTTATACGTGTCAATCTTAGGAGAGAAAATTATGGATATAAAGGATTTACTGTATCTATCTCATATATTTATTATATTTGGAACAATTTCAATCTATCTATCTATTATCTATCTATCTATCTATCTATCTATCTATCTATCTATCTATCTATCTATCTATCTATATTTCGTACATTTAACTTTTTTATATATATATTTGTTTCTCCTTTTATTATCTATCATCTATCTATCTATCTATGTATCTATCTTTCTATCTATCTATGTATCTATCTTTTAATAGGACAGAAAGTTAAAAGATTGAGTTTTTTTTCACCTAATTTTAATGTGGACCCTAGAAATGAGTTGAAGGAGTTGAAGCATTACATTTGCTAGTCTTTCTTTCCCTTTTGCTGGCTGTTATGCTGATGCCTTGGCTTCAATACTTTTACAGTCACTGACCCACAACATGCACATAGATATTGAAAGTTAGAATTATTTACATACATTTCCATGCAGGACCAATTTAGAAAAGGCACCATTCCTGGGTTTTGTGGTGCAGGGGGCACAGCACAGGCGTTATCATCTCTAGTCTTTGTATTGCAGGATAGCACTTCTGTTATTTTCCCTTGTGGTCTATCATTAGTGTCTGCCAGTGGGTCCATCATTGAAGTCTGTCACTAAGGGCCTTTCACTGGGGTCTGTCACTGGGGTTCTGTTGTTGAAGGCGTCTTTCATTCAGGGGGTCTGTCACTGCATGGGGTCAGGGGTAAATAATGGAAGAATGGATTATAGAAGAAGGGGAACAGCTGGGAGATATAGGGAGTTAGTGGGCATTTTTTCTTACCAAAATATATTTAATAACTCTTTGATTTCCTTCCTCAACTTTGTTTTTCTTTTTTTGTTTTAATGTCGCTGAATTACAAAGCTGGGAATGAACTTTACCATTCTTTCCTTGGGTACCAGAGGATCTTGTTCTAGCACTGTTTCCACTTCAGTGATTCAAGGAATTGAAGCCAGAGGGTCAACATGACAGCTTGGCAACCATCATCTTTAGACACAGGTCAACACTCTTATGTTTTTTTCACTAAAATTAACATTCTAATATCCAAACCACATATATAACTTTGGGTGGAGGGCAGAAGTTACTGATTTAGCTCTAGCTCCGATAGACACACATAGAGAGACATATATATCTGAATTGATAGAAAGATAGCTAAAGGGCTGCACAGATGGACAATGGGCAGATAGAAAGAAGGAAAAAATAGACGTTAATATTGAGTAAAGTAGTTCTTTGCTGACCAGCCTGGCATTGAACTGGTTAAGATAGGACTATGAAGCGTGTCCACTCCCCCATTTCCTTCAGCTGGCAGCAGCAGGGAGCTGGCACTAGGCGACCCCATGCTGGCACAGCACGTAGCGTTGTTTCAAGCCACGTTTTTCACAAGGAGATGTTTACCAGCTGCAGGACGGTATGCCAGTGTTTGAACCCTCAGTGGAAAATTACAGCTAAAATACAATCCCTGACTATATAAAACACAGACTATTAAAAAGCTATGAAACACATAAATATGTAAAAGTTCTATTACTAGAACAGAGCTGCAATTCCTTGTACCGGTTGAGGAAGTGACATTTCTATTGCTGTCACAGCCTCCTGCATATTTAGTGGGATATAAATAAAACTGCTGGTGATACATTGCATTTTAATTTTATATGGTGGTCCTCATTTGGCTCTGTATTTCTTCTGCTTTTAATAGTCAAATGTCTTCTGATTAGCAGTAGGCTGTATAAACCATGTGAAAGTATACAATATTACTAATAATCTACTATGACGAGGCTATAAGTGCCCCTAGGCTGTTTAATATGGCCTTGGATTATTTATGGTGTTTTGCAGGAAATCAGTCACTTTCACCTTTCAGTATAATTTAAGGTATCCTTAGACTTTGGAGGACTGTCCTATATTAAAGGGCAAGTATGGACAATAGGACGATGTTGTTAAGGCCATCAGATTAATTTTGCTTCCCGCAACTGGATGGCTGCTGCTGGCATTGTTGACCGATTCTCATAAGAACCATGTCAGAAAACCTGCAGCTCTATATGTCACCTGCTGGTGGCACTGTGGTTCAGCACATCATGTATGTGCTTTCACTGACAAGCCACCTGCTGGTTACAAGTGGAAGCACATTCAAGGAGTGCTAAATCACAGTGCCACCACCAGGAGACAAAAGGAGCTGCAGGTTTCCTGACACTTTATCTGTGGACATTTTATAGGCTAAGACCTTCTACCAGCAATCTGGATCACATGCCATATTTACAAAAATTATTTCTTTTTAGTCTCCTCCCCTGGATCATTACTAGAGGGCAGATAATCTTTACGGTAACCAAGACCTTCATATTATATCAAGGGAAATTTGGGCATTCTAGATGTATTTAGATTTTAGCTGAGTTTGGTCTAATTGGGATAACCTAAAGTAAACCCGTGGACAGGCTTTGGGCATTAAAGTATGTATGCAATCATTAGTATGGTCTCTAGTTTGGTTTCACAGCATAGTTAGCATATTCTGCTCCCTATCCTAGCAGTGGCTCAGCAACCTACCAGCTATCTGCTTTAAACACAACACCTATTAAAGTGAGCAGGAAAGGCCAACAAGTCACTGCCCGCGTGGAGAAAATGGGGTGAGCTAAAGGTGCTAAGAAATTAATTAAATCTGACTTCGGTGCTTTTGCTGTGAAATTTGAGAACTGATTACACCACAGTTTCTGCAGCTAGATAGGTCAGTGAGGGTTTCTTTAAAAGTTTAGATTATTGAACTACCTGAATGTCTGTAGACTGACCACAGGTTCACTTTAGCATTGTTCAATTTTTTAAATATAGTATGGTAAATTGCTAATTATGTGTATGAAAGAATTGCCTCTTTATTAGATGCAGCAGGATAATGTAATAATGAGATTTTAGGTTGACTAAAGAAATGTATTAGTTCCTAAAGGGCTAATGTAATTGCCTGTCACCTGTGAGCGCCCATAAATTGTTTTCTGGACTGTATGTATTAATGTGCCTTCCATTACTGCCACAATAATTGAATTTATTGAACTTTCACAAAGCACTAGCCAAGCAAACCATAAGAAAACTGTGATTATTTTCTAAGTTAGATAATCTAGGATATTATTCTATATTATTAGCAGCTAAAAAAAATCCATTATTTTGTTTGAGGGGTTAAGGGGCATATAAATCGTAAATCATAAAAAGTCCACGTTGGCTAAAACAGGTAGGTAAGTATGAACCATATTTTTTGAAGGAATTTTTTTAAATGATTTATGATAATGACAAAGCAAGGTGAAATATGTTAGAGGAAAGGATCTTTTTGGAACAATCTAATTTGAGTTGTTTACAGCATTCAAAGCCTTGGTCCGAGAAATACCAGCACCATGCATTAAATGCAAAGGTACAGGGCAGACTTTAAATTGTTTTGCACCCTATATAACATTTTCATTAGCGATCTTCTCCCACAAAATGGAAAAATAAGTATTAACTACTGAATATTTCCACTTAGTGTACCTCTAATTTGTTAAAACTCTCTGACCACAATAGTTTATTCAGTGGTGGGGTTACCAAGTGGCAATCTCTGTCCAGGCTTCCTACCCTCCTGCTGGGTGAAGCTGTACAGAATAAAACTTATAGAATGCTTTTGTCTTAAATTTGCCATTACAAGCTGAAGGTCACAATCTGTATTGCTTGTAGTGCTTTACCCGGCAGGAGGGGACGAAGTCTTGACAGGCTGCCACTTAGTTACTTCACGGCTCAAGCTTTACATGATGTGGAGACAGCGTTTACAAAAGGCATTAAAGGGGGATGAGGGCAGAGATCCGGCTCTGTGACCAGACAGTATTTAAAGTGTGTCAAACCAAGTCAAACTTTTTCTTTTAGTTGTGGATTAAGTGGAGAAAGATGCACAACTCCTGTTGGGTTTTGCTGTTATTCGGATTTCTAATTGAGGGCCCATTTACTTTTTGTAGGGTCACACTCCAACAGGCATTGGATTTATGTAGACCATTGCATTAATGTAAATCATACATGACTTTTTTGGTCAACAACACATGCCAATGCACAATTGTGCCTTGCTTTGTGATGCAGCATGCTACAGCACAAGTGCTTAGCATTAGTACATGGAAATTCAAAACGCAAAAACAGACATTATTGTGTACTAATGTATGCATTACTTTGAGACTTAAAGCAGATCGTCATATTTTTTTAAATTTATATAAAAAGTTTGATAACCCTTTTATGAAAGATAAAAAAAATTATTTTTTAATGTTTTTTTTAGCTGTATACTATAACTATTTACTACTACCTATATTTAATGGGTAGACCCCTCCCCTTCTGTCTTTACTGCTGCAATCTTAAAGAATAATTAAAGGAAGTCTGCAGCCTCCTGGGATACCTACATCACACTGTGGCTGCGAGCTTCCCCTCCTGTGCATGCCCAAACTTACTTCTATTGTAAAAGAAATAAAAACATGATCGGCACATTTACATTTTCATCTTGTGTGCACCATGGGAGATCAGGTGATGCAGGAAGAGGAACCCGGAACAAGAAGAAGATGGCTGCACCCAGTGTCCAGCCAGCACCTGGACAAAGAAGGAAGACGGGACGGCGCAGGACCGACTCGACTAAGATCACAGAGGGATTGACAGCTTTCCACCTGTAAAGGTAAATGTTTTTTTTTTTTCGTTATAGTTCTGCTTTAAGTTTGAATCCGCCCTAAGAAATTCAACTGCTTGCCTTGGTGACAACTGTTTAAAGTGGAACTCAATGTAAAAGGTAATTAACTGCCTGGTGGCTGTTACTCATCTACACTCACCTCAGTGGTGTCACGATATTTACCCAGTCCCCTTCCGGGTTTGGGATCTTCACCCATTTTTAATGACCAGGCAGAAATAAGGGAACTTACACAGGAGTCACTTCTATCCTGGTGGCCAGTTTTGCCGGGATCCTAGTTGTGCATGTGCAGCTAAATGTGCATTATATTAAAAAATTAGAACAGGTAGGTAAGTTTGCATTATTCCAAAAGAGACTAAGCCTGTTATCTATGCAATAAAGAACCTGCTTGCTCACATTTTTTTAATGTTCAGGTTTACTTCCACTTTAATAAGATAGGAACTGAGGAAAATTCTCCAATAGGTACAAAGACAGCAATACCAAAGTCCAGCCACCCAGGTAACAAGCAATTTGAAATAGCATATTTCTCACTGTTAAACTAAAAATATTTACTAAATAAAAAAAATACTTGCAGTTGCCAGGCCTTGCTAAAAATACAGACCAAACTTGAACAACAGGCATGCTGAGTTTTATAAATACCCCCCATACCCCCTTCTTCATAGTTATATCATATCCCAGTAAAGCACTAGAAGCAGTGAAAACATTGATTCTGGTATAAATACTGACGTGCTGTGGAAGCAATCACACAATGCAGAGAAATGTTAGATTTCTCCACATGGGTCTGGCAGTTATGTCTTCCAAGATTTACACTTAAACATAAAACATTGATTTTAAATGGACAGATTTCCATGTATACATATGAAAATGTTGATTTGATGAAAAGGCTCTCAAATCTGAACTCCAAGTAAGCAGCTTAATACATTACTAGGGTAGTGCGAATCCCTCAGCCGTTTATTAACAACAAATATTAATCAACATAAAAAATTTGCATAAACAAACATAAATAACTATAAATAACCATAAATAACTATAAATAGCTCCGAATAACTATAAATAACTATGAACTCAAATTAACAACTATGTCATAACAACCAAATACATACAAAATGTTAAAACCCACATTTAACATAATAAAATCTTCACAAATCTCCCCAAACTACCTAATACCAACTATCTTTCTTGGCATAACTCATCGAACCAAATTTTAACCCCCACTTTACTAGGCTGCAGGTTTTAGAAGGTAAAGCCTGCCTCCAGCTGTAATAACTGCAACCCACCATTACCAACGACTGGTCCCTAGGCCCAGCACCGCCTCAGGGGCCCACACCAAAACCAAATTATGGGGGCACCCCCACCATCCTAATTCCCCCCTCACCACAAAATTACCCCAGAGCACTTACCTTCCACCAGACCTCAACCGCCACAGCACACAAGTGTGACTTGAGTCCTTGAGGGCCCCTCCACACTGAAAGGGCCCGCTGCACACCGTCCTGGAGACCTAAAAAACACAGATCCGTACCTATGGCATTTAACTTTACTCCATCCTGACGCAAATAGCGCTGTGTCCCCTCCTCAAGCTCCCTATGCCGCACAACAACTCCCCCATTCCTCGGCACAAACCCGCCAATTTCCTGATTGACCTTAATCCTGGCCTTATTAACTTTCACTACAGACCTTGACTTCCTCTAACTTGTTCTCACGACTATGTCCGATCACACAATTATCATACCAGGAAACTCCACCTGTAGCCTCAAGAAATCAAACCTAACATCACAAATCAGCTCCCGCATGGCTCGGTTTCCCAGATCATTACCTCTGGCATGTATTACCAACACAATAGAAGGCCTTTCCAGCACCGCAAATTTTCTGACTTCTGGTACAACCCGATTCCACAGCATTCCAGAGATCCCAACCCACCACACTGTAGCTTCCGACCTGGGCACTCCCAACTGGGGGCCATCCACCAAGACCTCAGCCCGCCGGGCACCCCACCAAGCATATGAATGTCCAAGGATCCACACCAAGCCAGGTTCGCCACCTAAACATACAAAATAAACAATGCCAGCCCCCAAACACTACTCAATAACACCCCCCCCCCCCCGTTTGATCCACAACTGCTTTAGATCAAATGAGGCATAAAATACAATGTAACATACTAAAACCCCCCCTGGTCGATTCCTAGCCAGGCTGACCAACTCCCCCACCCGCATGGCTGCAAAAAATCCAGTGACAAAAGCCCCCCTAAACAGCAACCTTTCATAAGCCCCAAAACAGACTTCCTCTAGTTCATCCACCAAGCCCTGCAATAACTCAAACTATACTGGACTCGTATCGTTTGAGTAGTCTTGAGCTTTACACACCTGTGCTTGGCAAAACATTCTTCTGGAAGAGCAAGAGACCTGAATTTTGCCTTCTGCAGTTCAGAACACTAACAGCCTCCACATTATAAATTAAGAGTGAAAAGCACTGCAAAAACTAACTTGAATTTAAAAAGTTAACAAAAATAGGGGAGAGGTAAAAAATATTTTTTTTTTACTTTTTACAATTAATAAATGTCACATGGAAAGCTTTCTGGGGGGTTATTGCTGACCTTGACTTCGCAGGGGTTAATCTTTGCTGGCTCTTAGGCTAGGTACACACTAGCTTTGCTAGCCCTGAGACTCACATGGGGTTATTCTTGGGGGTTGTTGTTTGCCCTGACACCTTCTTGGAGATATTGCTGGCCCTGATACAGACTGGAGGTTATCATTGCTGGCAGTTTAGATGTTTTTAGATGGCTGCTTATATAATTCAATAATTCTTCAAAAATGTTACTCTTTAATACCTTTTCATAGCTAAAAACATATTTTCTCCATAGGCAATGTTTTTGTTTAACACTAATGCCTGCTTTTAACTGAAGCACTGCTGTTATAGGTTTCAATCTGAACAAGAGACAGATTACATAGATCTGCATGATCCCCTATGTTTGCTTGCCTTTCCTCCTACAACCCAGTTTCCTAATATTAGGTTGATAATCATGGTGCATGTATGAGAGTTTCTATGACTTTGATAGAGACAACAAAATTGCTTTGTATTGAATTTTACAGTAAAAACAACACAAAACAACCACAACAACAATGCCGCCTTGCTAATCAACTCCATTGATCGCAAGGCATTTTCTCCCCGTTGCCCAGGTCGATTGCCTGAAGAATGGGCATTCCCGATCAATGTTCCACTGATATGCCAAATGAATATCGATCAAAACTGCCCTCGATTTCTTTTAGATTTTTAAGCTTTTATCCAATCCAACATCTTTTCAATTTAAAATATTGACTGGTATATGGCCAGGAAGTGTTACCTGGTTTTAGCATTGCAATCCTAACAAAACACATGCTTGCTAATGGGAAGGAAAATGTAGAGGGAAAATGGGAAGCTGTACAGTATTTTTATTATACATTGTTGCCTACTTTGTTGGGCTAAAAATATTTTATACCTTTTTTAGTAGGGTCAATATGAAATAAGGTAAATTCATTTTCATATATTCATGTCGTAAATGGATACAGGTTGTTCAATTTCTCCTTACCTGCTGTTATTTTTTTGCTGCTGGTTTATAGAGCTCAATAGCTAAAACCTAAAACAGCTAAAACTTGTGAATGAGTCAACTCATACGAGGACAACCCCTAGACAGAATGGAGATGATTTAGTAAAATAATTTAGGTTGTTCATTTATCAAGATGAATTAACACTTTGCAAGGGATAGTTCAGTTAGTTTACTGAATGTGTTTTTGCACATGATTGGATGGTTGAAGTAAGCATAGCTTCATCGCATTTAATTAGCTAAGTGTTATGTTCCCCGCAAAGTGATAATTCATGTGAACAGCCTAAATTCCATTAGTAAATAAACCCCAAATGTGTGACAGGAGACAACTGTTAGGATAACCCAGAGTGCTCTGGAAGTCCATGCCATGCATAAAGACTTATTTGTAAATATTTTAAATGTTTAAATGTAAAAAGTAAAAAACATATAAAAAACTGTTGAAAATTAAAACAAAAAGCCTTCCAATTCATTAAAGACTGCCTGCTATAAGAAACTAATTATTTCTAGTTTTAAAATTCAGTATGTGATCTACAGATGATTATCAATACTGACTGACGACAATGTAACTTTCAAAGGTTTCAATACATTGCAGAAAGAGAATAGGAAGGTTTCCCTCAATTCAAATCACAGAGAACACTGAAGAATGGCAGTCTTAATGTTGGCCATGTGGTCTTTGGGTGTAACATTGGCCGCAACCCAACAGCTTAAAGCCGCAGCCACTTATCCCCTAGGTCTATATCCGGATTGTTGGGAATAAGCCAAGCTTTGTCCCCCAATCAGCCTGTCTCTATGGAATCTCTCCTGGACCCGGTCCACTCACATCTGGGAGGACTGCCAGAAAATGGTCTAACGGATAATACATCACATTATACACCATCTATTCAAAGGCAGATGTTTCATTTAGAATGCTGAATTATTCAATTAATTTTCCTGTGATACAGCCAGTTACAGCTCTCTGCGGTAGCTAAAAGAACCCTTGACAATAATCAGGAAAATAGACAAGTAATAAACAGATTGTTCAGGTGCGAGCGAAGCCAAATGAATGCTGTACATGTAATAGTTCTCAGCTTCTCCATAGGGAGGCAGGAAAACAAGCAAATGACTTCACAGAAAGTGCGTTAATGTGTGTTAAGTGTATCATAGGACTGAGTAAATTCCTTACTATAGCTAATCAGAGATTCATACGCAGGTATGTTGTTTATTGTATGGAGCCCTGGGGGAAGCTTAGCCATTGACGAGTTTACCTGTGATTAGGCAGCAAATCCTGGCAATCAAGAAAACTAGTCAGTGGACTACTAATATTCTCTCCAAGGAACATTGCAGCTGTAAACCTCCCTTCTTTCTGGAGGGAAACCATTTAGCATAAAGTATGCAGGCAAAAGACACTCTCTGCCAAGCCATCAGGTTTGCAGTCCATGAAAAAAAAAATGACAAATTGAAAAAAAAGGAGATCTAAAGTCACAGCCCTTTGCAATAAAAAGCAACATACACACAACCATGAATAAGTAACACATATTTGTTCTTGTAAAACTGTTTATGCAGAAAATCTATGAGGCAGCTGGTAGTTTTCACTATTTCTAGTTGAACACTGGAGTGTGGCAGAATGGTCGCAATGTCACCTTACTGTCTTTAACAAATACCTGCCCCATGATTTCTTGCATTTTGTATTGTGGATCTGGGTGTTTTTGTAACCTCAACTACAGCATAATGGGGCAGCTACAAATGAAGACATTCTGAATGGAGCATGAATTGTAGCTACAATACATGCATTATGGAATGAATAAATCAGCTTAAAAAAACTCTACTTTCTATAAATAAAGCCACTTTGTATTCATATGTTGCATCTGGCATATTTATAAAGTGCAAGCTGGCTGTATAGCGTTCGCCACTTTGAAATACAGAATGCCATAGGTCACAATACTGATCACTGATGTTCTTTCAAATACCTGTTTGTAACTTCTGCACCTGTTTGTCATTCTGCTCTTAACCATATCCCAATAGCCTTTTTTAGTGGATATCCTGTTCCAACTTCTCTTTAGTGTTGGCCATTGGCTGATTGGCTGATCAGATTTTGGAATGCCCTGTCTTCAGAGGCCCCATAGCCATGTACTTGGACCTTCAGACCTTTATTCAGCACCTGAGGGAACAGCAGATTCATATTTTAGCCATTATATTGGGCCTGATTTATCAAAGCTCTCCAAGACAGGAGAAGTATCTGGTCCAAAGATTAAAAATCTTTACCAACTAAAAGCAAATGATTTCCAAGAATCTGTTCATTTTCAAGTTTGCTGGATCACACAGGTTCTCCCATGATAGTCTATCTTCTCCAGTCTTGGAGAGCTTTAATACATGAAGACCATTGTCTTAACTTCTCTGTCCTTCTTGTCTGGTGACATTTTTAACTTTATTCTAACTTTTGAATACAGGTCCTCTTTAAAGCTGGAGTAACTTGCATAGAAAATTTTTCTGGGCTTGTGATTTACTATAATTTACATACGATATTTGCTGTCCACCTGCTTACAGAAAATGGTACAAAATGTACACAGGTTACATCCATAGCTTTGGTACTAAAAGCTCTGGCACAACAAAACTATAAAAAATATGTTAATTTTCAATTTTGTTTATTTTTCAAGCTTCAAAAAAAATACAATGCAGCTCTATAAACATAGGATTATTATGCGGCTGTTTATATAATTACCAGCCATTGAACTCTACAGAGAATTGTAATTAATTGTATCATTAGATATTAATTAAGTAACGCAACATCATCACAGCAACATCTGTTTCTGGACAATCTGTGTAATTAGATTGTATTATCTAATCTTCTGTATCTTTCTAGGTGACTGTAAACCAATAAAACGATGATAAATTTACCACCTGGAAAGGATTATCCACTATCACTGAAACAAAAAACAAACTGATTAAGCTACAAAGTAGAGGAAGTTATAAAGTTATAATCATTTATTGGGGCACTAAATTAAAACTATAAAATTGAATGTGTGAGATCTTCAATAACTTGCACAAACAAAACGCTGTTCAGAAAAATATTGTCTGAATAACAAAGTCATGTGTATTCTTGCAAGGTTCTCGGAGATCTTAATGTATTTCTTCCATATCTGTGCAGAAGTTTCCTGTAACAAAGACCTGACCTTCTTTTTTCTCTCCTTGTGCAGGGTGACTGGTCTTGTATTCGTCCCCACTAATAGTTCTTCAATTATTATTATTATTATTATTATTATTAATAAACAGGATTTATATAGCGCCAACATATTACGCAGCGCTGTACATTAAATCTGTAGCAGTGGATCTGCTGTGTCCCTTTCACAACTCTGTGAAATGCAAATGATGATATCACTGCTATGTATATATGACAATACCTTAGTTTGGCATTTGATGCACACAAAGTGGTTTTAAATCATTTGCATGCTATTAAAGATATTTGTATTAAATTTTTTTGCACAAAGTTCAGTATAAACTTTTAAAGCAGTGTTTCTTAACCAGGGTTCCATCAGAGGTAAATAGGGGTTCCATGAGCAATGAGCAATTTGTGACGTTAATGTAAGAGTCATTCTTCCTTCTGACCACACACTAACATACTGTGATCTGTGGATATAGTAATTATAGAAGGGGGTCCATCAAGCCCTAAAGCTAGGTACACATTTGTAATAATTATCATTAGAAAAAGAATGACTAAAGATTATGCACGATTATTTTGAACAATCGTATTGTGAACCCTTGCTGTGCTGTATGATATTGAATAAAGCCTGATTTAAGGGTATCTGGAGTTGGTCGTGGTTTGTGTGCCCAGGCGCATTACAAATAGTTCTTCAATTATTATTATTATTATTAATAAACAGGATTTGAATAGCGCCAACATATTACGCAGCGCTGTACATTAAATCTGTAGCAGTGGATCTGCTGTGTCCCTTTCACAACTCTGTGAAATGGAAATGATGATATCACTGCTATGTATATATGACAATACCTTAGTATGGCATTTGATGCACACAAAGTGGTTTAAAATCCTTTGCATGCTATTAAAGATATTTGTATTAAATTTTTGCGCACAAAGTTCAGCATAAACTTTTAAAGCAGTGTTTCTTAACCAGGGTTCCATCAGAGGTAAATAGGGGTTCCATGAGCAATGAGCAATTTGTGACTTAATGTAAGAGTCATTCTTCCTTCTGACCACACACTAACATACTGTGATCTGTGGATATAGTAATTATAGAAGAGGGTCCTTCAAGCCCTAAAGCTAGGTACACATTTGTAATAATTATCATTAGAAAAAGAATGACTAAAGATTATGCACGATTATTTTGAACAATCGTATTGTGCACAATTCTGTATATGTTGTAACAATACGATTGTTCAAATATAATCCACCAATAATGTACACACACTAGATACGATCATTTGAACGATGCAGGAAGTGACATGTGACCATCCACGATCACTACACAACCATACACACAATAAATAGTGAACGATCGTCGCTCAATCAGATCCGCCAGGGCGCTCGTTAGTTTCCAGCGACAATCCTCGTTTATCGGCGTCGTTGGTCAGTCGTTCTGCACTTTTTTGGTTAACGATTATCAGACAATCAGTCATTGGCCATTCGTTTCCAATGATAATTATTGCACATGTGTACGCAGCTTAAAAGGTATTTCCAGTGTTAAAAAGGTTGACAAACACTGGGAAATGACTTTGGAGGAAACCATGAAGCTCTGGGACCACAAGTGACTCAATACACATTTCTAAATGATTAGGAAAAGGTTTCTTAGACTGTACAAAGTTTTGGCTCAGCAGGATTGTATGTCTTGGAAGCATCTGGAGTATGCTGGCATTGCTGAAATTTAAACCAAAAGCCCTAGGGAGATAAGAAGTGCCCTTTTCCTTTCTTAACTTTCAACTTTGACAATAAGATATAATTACGCAGTAGATATTTATTGTTGGCATTGCAGACATTTGACAATTTATCACATTGTATATTGTTGATATGATCTATAAGGGCCCATTACAGTAAAGGTATGTAACGAGGAGACATGTCTAAGCCACCAACAGGTCTAGGAGTGCTTTCATAGATTTTTAGGGAATTTGTTTTTGTTCCATATGACTATAGGACAAAAGCATTTTTAGAAAGGGCCAGGACCATCTTTGTCATAAGTTCACCAAGGAAAATACTTGTACAGTTACCTAGAGAGATTGCTACCTGTTTGTGGAGAATGGAACCTATTCAAAAAGACACACACATTATGGGAGGTGAGAATAGTGAATATGGCCATATGCTCAATGTCAGGTCCCAGACTAAGGACCCACCAAAGGTAGTAAGAAGGAAGATCCACTGGGACACATACATTTTCAGTGCACAGTGACCAGGGGCACCCCCAAAAATAATTGGGGATAAATGATTGGGGTCCACTAGAGTGTTTTTTTCCTGCCCTCCTGGGCCAGGTCAGCTCGGATGTTGGGTAGTCTTACATCCTTGACCGAGTGCTTCTCACATAATGAGCTGGGTACCAATAAATGCAGGAATACTGGGCACCCAGACCAGATGATAACACCACCCCAGATGTTGAGCCCATGATTGCCTGTACTCATAGGAAGTAAATTGAATGACACAGGCTGCCATTTATCCCAGAAGACTGGGACTGTGTAAAGCATTATATACATAGATGTTTATTGCCTTTTTTGCAGTTTGCAGTAAAGCTGTTGCCTTAATACTAATGTTTTTTTTTAGGCACTTTGCACCCAACGCAACCACATGAAAGCAAAGCTGTCATCTACCGACCTTTCCTTTTTCTTGATACTAAATCTCCTAGTTCCCTACTTCTGCAGGGCAGCACATGAGCCTGGTATTTATCATTTGCAATACCAGCACCCATATGCCTCTAATAAAAGGTTTATTTGAAATACCTTCTTGGTGCAGGGAATATCCATCTCATTATCTGCATGCTACAGAAGAAGTAAGGCAGCACACACGCTCTCTAAACAATACAGACATACCTCTACAGGCACCTTGACTATGTAATTAAAGTGTCCAGACCCTTCACTACCCCCTGCCTATAACCCTGTTAGTACTGATCGCCTGTTTGATTCCTCTACTGCTGGGAAATGCTGACACTTGATCTGCTATACGACACTTGCCATGTCCCCCATTGGGTAAACATAACCTCCATGTCACTGCAGACACCCAGGAATATGGAGCTATTTCCATTTGTGTTTAGACTATTCGTGGTGGAATAAAGACATATCGTATATCACTAAGAGTGTTTATGCTCCTGGGATAGGCTTCATCTGATCACAATTATATGTTTAATGGGTGGTTAGAGAATCAGTTCGATAGAAACGTTTTGCAAAACTGTCTATCACACACTGGGACATAATGAGAAGCAACCAATTGCCTTGTTTTACACAAAAGACTTATCAGTAAATTTACAGGTCTGCGTGAAAAATGTCAAAATATACAACAAAAAAGTACCAATTAAAAAAAACTTCAGAATCATTTTCTAAACCCTATTCCCAATGTCATGCATATAGTCATCTATCTAGTAGGATCTTATTATGATTATATGGTCTCCATATGGATTCACAATGATTTCCCTCTTCCTGTGTGTTCCATTGCCATTGTTTTCTGCATTGTTTATGATGTTGCTCTCTTTGCATTTTTGGCTTTGGCCACATCCAGTGAAAGTTTATAACTCTCTTCATTCTCCATATCCTCAGAAATAAACTGTTTTGTGGCCAAGGCAAATATTTGTGTTTATGAAACATAATTCCTGGGGTGTCAAAGTGTGTTCTCCACTTCTCAGCATGCTATATTGCTCCAATATTTATGTTATCATTTTTGATTCAGATAAAAATTCACACAATGTTAACATGACATATGAAATACGTACAAAACATTTGATTTGCATGGAATTTGGTCTTAATTCTTGAATCATAATTCAAAAAGTTTACTGATCATAAAGTGTAAATCTGGTTACCCTCATTGGGCTTCATAGTGTACAATCACAAAGTCTTAAATGGGCCGGATGAGGCCTGGAACTGGTAGAGCCAGATCCGTAGCACATAGTCATTTACAGAATTACTTGTGTGCTTTACATGAATATATGGACAATGTGGATAGTGTGCAGTGACTCCTAAATCCTGAAAGATTAAAAATAATCAAATGTCAGCTCTTATAGGTTTAGGTTAGGCTGAGCACATACAAGCAGATCCACTGCCAATTTTGTGTTTAACTGACTGAGCCAAATAATGTTTTGACTATTACTGTAACCTTCTCAGAGTGTGCATTGGAAGCTACAGCAAGTCAGATAGAGCTCCCTCATTTCATGGATTATAGACATAATCTATCCCCTCACTCCCCAGCCTTACTGTCCATGGCTAACTCCTTTTATTTACTGGCTTTCAGTGGATTGGAATGACACTGGCCACTTCTAAGCAATAAAGTTGCAAACTATTTGGATTCTATACTTCACCTGTAACATGGTACATATCTATAAAATAAAATATACAAACACTTGTACATAGGTTTCCATGTATGCCTAATCCCTTATGCTATGTGTGCTTGTTGTAGGGACACAAATTCCTGTACAAGGCAGCATGGGGTGACACGGGCAGAGAGCGGGGAAGTCAGGGTGACAGTCGTTGAGATTTCTGCTCCACAGAAGAGGGATGTGGTATGCCAGGGCCTAAGGGGAACAACTAAGTGACAAAGTGACACTAAGTGACATTGTAGACATTGTGTGGTGACAGCAAACATTGCACACGACTGATCCCATTATGTACGTTTCTTTGTGCCAGTTCATGCATAGAATTCACATACAGCCCTTGAAATGCCTGTTGCACTGGAGATAACCTGAGATATTTCACTTTATTTTGCTCTACTGTCTGTCAGTTTTCTAGAAGTCATCCTTACCAGGTTATAAAAGTTTATTTAAAGGGAGCCACCCACCCAGACAGCAGTATGGGACCATTATTGCTGGGTCCCCATTACCATTTTACCATCTTGTGGGACACTGGCCTTGGACAAGCATGTAAGCAGTAAAATCAGTTGATATGACTATCTTGGTTCCAGGTTAGTGACCCACCATTAAGGGATGTAAGTTTCAGGATGCACCTTCATAACAAGTCAGTGGTAAGGGCTTCCATATTTCTTTCCTGGTAGGTATAGACCAGGCACCCAGATCTTTGTGAACAGATACAGAGTAGAGTATTGCAACACTTGCAGGTCTTAGCTCCAATCTGCCTAGTATGGTTATAATGCTGTTTAAATGGACAATTGTTTAACTACCTTCTAGTAGTGGTGGAGTCTTTGAGTGTTTAATGTTTAAACAGCTTAAAGCAGCTGTCTTCAAAATCTTCAACCTTCCTACCTTGGAGCAACCTCTAAAATAAATTTAGGGTTCCTAGGAACCCCAATTAAACAGTCAAATGGACATTGACTCAAATGCCCCTAAATTAGTAGTCAGTAAGAAGAATGCATTCCTTACATTGGTGGTCAGAAAGCCACCCTAAGGGTAGGTTTAGACGTGCCCTGAGATTGAGTGATCCCATGTAGCTCCTAGCATCTGGCACATTGGTTGTCACTCGGTCACTCACACCACAGCACTGGTTATTAAATAACCATTCTCTGCACATATAACATCTCCCCCCATAGCAGTGCACTGGTATGAAGAAGTGGTAACCTCACAGCAACCTGAGGACCAGTCTGAACATAGCCTTACAGTCAGCTAAAAAGATAATTGGGTCATGCTGATGGTTTTGCTAAGCAATGCTGACTCTTGAATTATGCAGTTTTTCTGCCGTAGCCGAAGGAACCCCTAGCAAACAATGGAGGAAAATTAGGATTCCATAGAAACTTGGTTGAAAATGACTTGTATAGAGTGTAAGTGATATCCCTTATTATTCACTTAGGTTATTAAATATACAAGCATAGTAGGTTTAAGAATTGTACGAGAAACCAAACTTTTTGCAATACCTTGCAGCTTAAATCAGTTCCGCCTTCAGAAATTTCTAAGCCCCATACTAAGTAAAATTCTTGTGCTCCCTTCCTCTATATCTAAAAGTTCCAGCATTGCAAAAGTCAAGCTCTTTTGATTGGGATCAAATATAGAGTTACCCCTTGTCCCTTCCTGGTGGCAGCCCTGGCTTGAAAACCTAAGGAAGACTGTGGCCTACTATTAAAAAAAGTTCTCTCTTAATCCCTGTGCAAAATCCCACAAATACCTATTGATTCTGCCAGTGAAGTCCACCTAATGCACCTACTTGTGATGGAGGGCCAACCTGGTTGCACTGATCCTAAATTCTGAGCAGAGTGGCCACTCTCATTTAGGCTATGTTGCTTTACCACATTGGAAAGAGAAGATGTTGGAGGAGGTGTGACTCTCAGTATGACTCTCAGTGTCCCCATTCATTGCCAATCAGCATCTGACAACACCCAGCCACACCCACCTATTTCTGGATTGACAGCCCCACCTCTGCTGCTAAAACTCTCCCACTGTGATCTGCAGTCTCTGGAAGGGGAGCGCATGAGACACAGATGAAGTGGGATTTGGCTTAAGCTGCGTACACACGGCAAATTTTTCTCGCCCGATAATCGGTATCGGCCAATTATCGGGCGAAAATCTGCCGTGTGTACAGTCGGTCGTCGTCCATCGTCCGACGACCGTCCTGGCGGATCCATGGACGATGGACGACGACCGATCCTAATGAAAGGGAAGGGGAGAGCGCGCAGCAGGGTGCCGCTCCGTCGCTCTCCCCCTCCCCTCTCCATAGAGCATGAACGGTGCTGTATGTACAGCATCGTTCATGCATCGTGCAGTCTTTTCTCGTTGGAAAGGATCGTGAAAGATCCTTTCCAACGAGAAAAATTGCAGGTGTGTACGCAGCTTTAGTCAGGGATAAGAGTTTTGTTATTTTATGAGGTGTGCATCACATAGTAACTGAATACGGGCCCCTGTTTAGACTGTCCTATAGGATTGTCATACAGAAACCTTTTAGTTCGTCAATAAATTATTATTTAAACTTTAATAGTACCTTCTAACAAAAAAGTTTTAAAATTTTAATAGCAAGCCATGTTCTATCTCCGGCAGAGGATTACATTGCTTTACTCTTGCCTAAGAAAATACCTGCAAAGCATCCATTCTCTTAATGATCCCTAATCATCTTCCACTGGCCTATTGCCTAAGTAATCTGAAAACCAGCATGGTGGAAGAGAATAAAAACAGACATCACATCATATAATTAGGGTTATCTTATATGGATTGTGATACAGACTATTGCACCCTCCAAGACCAACAGTCAGCTCAGACCAAGCTCAGCTGTGAAGGGATGGAGCTGCAATGCCAGGCCAGATTCTCCAGACAGGCGAGTTGGCCCCTGTCAGCACATTGCAGGCTGATCACATTAGGATTCTAATGAGCCGCATCATAAAGGCATCTGGAGCAAGATAATCAGGTTAGAGAGCAGGAGACAGGAGCAGCGAGACACCCAGACCCTAATCAGTGGCTGTATTTATGTATGTGTGCAGAAAAGAACATCATTACATTGCTTATTTTCTGTGTTTACCTTAATAGAACAGAAGTTCGTTACATAACAGACTGCACAGTGATTGGCAGGCTGAGGTGTTTATATCAGCCTAAAATGTATAAGTCTTATTTAGAAAATCAGAAATCCAACTGAGTGGTCAAAAGTAGAAGCCAAGCATGAATACGGAATATGATGGCTGGATTGGGTTACTGGGGGGTCATTTGGGGTACAGCCGGAGACAAGAGCTGATATACAAAGCAAAACCCACTCCAGGGCTATCTCATAGGGCTCATCTCATGATTTATGTCTGCATGAGTGTCTTTATTTAATAAGCAGCCCCAGGTCATACCTAAACACCTCTAAATCTGGAGCGTATTGAAGATGTGACACATCAACCCTTAACTGTATTCCAACTGTAACTCTGCGTATTCAAAACTTTGTACCGGATCTGGGGAGCTGCGTCATGTACAATCTTACAGCTGGAACACAGCTTAAATTATCCTTAAAGCTGACCACAAATGGCATAATAATACCAATAATAGTAATAATCTAGGCTACCAAGGCTATTTTAAGCATCCGATGCAATAGTCAAACCATTTCTGGCGCACTTTTAGCTTATAGCAGACCTTGCCATTAAATGCATGGACCACTTATAATGTGCTGTAGGCTGCCTGTTTTACAAATTGCATTCTGATAGTAGGTCTTAAACATACTTGTAATGAAAAAATTGGATTATATTCTCACT
This sequence comes from Pyxicephalus adspersus, assembly GCF_032062135.1. Classification (NCBI taxonomy): domain Eukaryota; kingdom Metazoa; phylum Chordata; class Amphibia; order Anura; family Pyxicephalidae; genus Pyxicephalus; species Pyxicephalus adspersus. The sequence continues at coordinate 20,489,440 of NC_092859.1, forward strand.
TTACCTTTGGTTTCCACTCACCCTTAGCAAAGGATGACATTGCACACTTTCTGGCTGGATACTGGAGAATACAGAGCAGCCCAAATCTTCTTAGAAGACACTACTGCAACAGACTAGAATATCTTATTGTAAGATTTGGCCTATTATGCATTTTTTAGGAATTTCACTTGAGAGATGGTGATGTCACTCCCAAAGAAGATGGGGCTATTTTGCACATAATATCAGCAGGCAATTTTTTCTAGATATAGGAGCCCAGATAGTATGAGCAAATCTTGCATTGTACAGCAAAGCCTTACTTAAGTTATCCTTTAGGACTCTTTATGAACGCTGTGAATGATGTTTTCCCGTACGTATCTAGGGAAAGTCTGCATAAAAACAGGGATTATTAGTTTGCACATATTGTTCAAACTGCACACATGTGTCAGCCACATCCAAGTAATCACTCACTGACCAGTATCTACCCTACTTTGCAAAATGTCAATCACTATCTAGCTCATAGTACTGTAATGAACAAATCATGGCAATATTAGGTAAGCTGCGAGCTACAGAACCAGAACTGATCATCTTTGGGAGTGATATCACAATCCCTCACAATTGGGTAGGACTTGAAGCCGTCTAGTTGTAATAAAAGTAACAAAAGGGAAAGTACTGGAACAAAACTATGCAAGTTACTTAGTTTTGGATATGGGAACCCTTTAAAGTCATGACATCTCATGATCTTGAATCTCCATGACATAAGGTAAAGCCACCACACCTAATTATGTTCAATAGTTTGCACTGCATTCTCTCTGTCCTGCAACGGAGCGGAGACAGGTGAGTATAGTGGGTTTAGTTCTGCTTAATGGCCATCTGTATTCCCTCTGGGGAGATTTTTTCTTTCGCCCCCTGCCCTGGAGGAGACCAAACCAAGCATTCTTAGTGGCCAGCAACAAAACCAAATAAATGTTCCTTCTACATAGTTCAGAAAAATACTTTTTACACTAACTGCACCCCATCAGAGCCCTTTTTTTACCTTTTATCTTGTGGTCCACAGAGAAGATTAAAGAAAATTTACACAATTCCTACAACCAAAAAAATAAAAAAAAAATTAGATGTTTTGAACATTCTCTAATCTATAATTTAACCCCCGTGTATCAGTGACCATGTCCTGTCCTTACTATTAAATTTTGTGTTTTACATTAAAGTTGTATACCTGAAGACATCTAATACTTTGTAAAGGATAAAGGAAAGGACTTTATAAGGATAAAGAACACTGAAAATTCCAGGAGGATAGGAGGGACTGAGGCTTTGCCCTCCTGCCTACCTCCTAGCAAGACTCCATTATGGCTTGCCACTGAACTTTATCTTTACTACATTGGTGACTTTTACTTGTTTCAGTCACATGATGACATAAATGATCTGATGGCCATGTAAGTTTGTGCGAGTATTTCTGCCATGACAGAATGACTGGAAAGCCTCTCTCTCTAAACGACTATTAGGGGTTTCCAGCAACAGGGAAAATGTGAATGGTAAAAGCTCTTCCAGTGATCATGTCCACTTGTTACCGCTCATAAAGCCTTCACATGGCAAGCAAAGGTTGGAGCAGTTGTGTCCCCTTTGGCTTTCCCATGCCATCCGGCACAAGTAATTTCTGGCTTCCTTCAAATACTGTCTCCTCTAATGATTTTATGTATGCTGCATGGAAAGCTGCTTTTCTGTAATTGTCCTGGCTCTTTCCCCTAACTCTGGCTGCTGTCTCTGACTTACATTGTGATATATGGCTGTGCAGGGCACTATAGAGATCCGCAGCAAAGCTTGTCTCATTATGTAGAGTTTATGACTGGACTGCTCTCATATAATAGTACGATCGATGCCCCAATCACAGATCAATGTCTGCGCTCTGATGCTGGGAACCACCTTACCAAATTCATCTCAATAATTACCTACATTAAAAAGGCATTGCTCAGCCTGTCTTCTGTGTCACGGGCCTGCAGTACATCTCTAGATTAATGCTGCCCAGCTTCTGCAGACTATCTCATTTACTGTCTAATTATTTTATGATACATATCATTGCTACATCAGCTTTTCCACCATCCCTCTCCAGACTACTTAATATTATTATCAGGATGCTTTAGAGCTGACATACATTGCAGTTTTGTTCTGCATAGATTACTTGTCCATTTAAATAATGTTTGTTAGGAAAAACATATTTCCAATATTGGACAATCACCAGGAATATGAATGTGGTTCTGGCATTCCAACAACAGAGGGGAATACGCTAAAAAATTAATCCAGACAGACTAATATATTGCCCATTTTTTGTTCAATTTCATTGATATTTCATCTGTCACATTCTGTGTATATGTTGTACAATAAAAGATTCATAGAATATTGATGCCAGGAACAGACCAAGAGATCCATCCAGTTTTCAGTTCATTTTACTAATTTATTTGGGACAGGTCTATGTGAGTGCAATTACTGTTTCCCATTATTATACCCTATTATCATTATTATATTTGTTAGTATTATTCATTTATATACTGCAATCAGAATTTACTACTATTGCATAACAAATAACATTCTAGTTCAATATTTCTCACCTAGGGTTCCTCAAGAGATTGTTGGGGGTTCCTTGTGCAATGAGCAATATTTGCCTCTCAGATTAAGGTCAGTTTAAGTGACTCCAATAATCTTTCTGGCTATCTGTAATGGTGACATTCTTCCCAATGGCCAGCAATGTTAGAGAAATTCTTCCTACTGACCACCATGATGATATACTGTGATAAGTGATAAAGTCATTATTAGGATAACAAAGTAATAATATATTTATTGTTTTTCGACAAATACATTTTTTTTCTTAGCAATATTTTCTAGCAAAAATTAATATAATTTACACGCAATCTTTAGATAAGTGATGTAAAAGTTTTTTTCCTAGTTTCACCAGTGTTAGTTTCAAGACAATAACCATTTTTCTAGATGAAAAAGTGAGCATTTTATTTTAGAACTTGTCCTATTTAAAACGTCACAAAATTATTTATGTTTATGGCAAAGCATATAAATGAAATAAAGGCATTTTTATTAGTTTTGTGGGAGTTTTATGTGTTGTAAACAAATTATAGTCTCAACTAATAAAATACAAATAGAAAAAATTATAAGAAATTGAAAAGTCACTAGAAAAATAATAGCTAGGGCTGATATAGAAGAAGGAATTATTTAGATTCAATTAGGGTTAACAAAGGGTTCAACTGGATAGAATATATATATTTTTATTAATATTTTTCCTGCTTGATTGGTTTCTTTGATATCATTTACAAATTAAAGGTCACTCCTTTGATTTGCTGTAAATGAACCACAGTAGTTACTAATGCTGGCTACAACTAATACTATAAAAAAGGGAACAATTCCCCGCTGTCATTTTGACAGCTAGGAGTTGCCAGTAATTATTGCCATGGAGCTGTGAAAGAAAAAGAATAGCAGAGCATTCTATTATCCTTCAAAGTATTTTTAACTGTGTGTGCATGGGGTGGGGGGTTGTGTAGCATGCCTAAAGTCAACAACTGACAAGGAGCTGAAAAGGGTCTCCCTGCAAAAGAAGTTAGTAAATGCTTCAAGCCCAACTGTACACCTTTTAGTATAAATGATCACCCTTTTTTTATGGAAGACTGTGCTCAGTGGTTTCTTCTTTCTTCTCCATGATGTGGAGTCTGGCAGGAGAATTCACTGAGCATGGTAGGAAATTGACAATCCCAGTAGTGATCCAAAGGTTTGCGTTGATGATTATTCTTCGGCAGAGAGGCAATCATTTACTAAGTTGCACAAAAAAAAGTTTTCAGCTATTTTATATTACTGACAGATTTGTTTAAATTTTTTACATATATCAGTACCTGAATTTGACTTGATATTTGTAGATCTCAGACTTGGGAAGTGAAAAGCAACACAAGAAGAATGCTTCTCTAGGAGGAAAGAGCAGAGCAGAGAAGATAGACAGAAGAACTTGTAAGTCTTTAGCTTCTCCCTTTTTTGTCCAGTTAAAACGTGGAGGAAGAACATGACCTGCAAAGGTTACTGAACTGCTGCAGAGGCCCAGCCAAAGTTACATTGTGTGATAGGGCTGCATAAATCCTAAAACTATATATGTATATCCCATATATGCATGTCATATGTGTATTTAGCTAAATTTCCTGAATTTCACCTATAGTGACACTAAAGACATGATTAGGAATTACATCTAAGTCCAATACAGGTAGTCCCTGGGTTACATACGAGTCAGGGACTGTAGGTTTGTTCTTAAATTGAAATTGTATGTAAGTTGGAATATGTACATTACTTTAATAAATGCAATTAGGACAGATGTTTGTTTCAACATACTAGGCAGTGTGGTGTCAGTTACTGTATAAAATCCTCACTGTGAGCTAATAACAAACAAAGCAAAAAACCAAAAACTTTATGAGCCTGGACATTCATTACTTCTGAAGCAAGCTGTGATATGCAAAAAGAAACAACTGTAAAGTTTGTCTTGGTCATTAAAAAGTTACAAAATGTTACAGATCAGCTCAGCTCTTAAGGTCACCCACAACCTCAGCGGTGTTTAGAAAAGATTTCTTCTGCAAGTCATGCAAACCACCCCCCCCAATCAAGTCCCCATCCTCCACAGAACCAAGCAGGAAAGCCCTGTTCGTATGTAGGAGTCGTCCATATGTTGGATGTATATAACTCAGAGACTACCTGTAAGGCTTTTTACTTGTGAGCATAGCCCAGAACTTCACAGTCTTTAGCCTTTGCAAGACTGTGTCATCTCTGAGCTGGCATCTCTAAAAAAAAACATGATGCCATCCACTTGGGGAAAAAGGCTAATACAGGTACTAATAGGTGGTATACTATGATTAAAAGGTATTATATTCCTTACACCTACAACTTGCATAGTATGTGTGCACTAAAAATGCACATAGTATGCATAACATCTAAAAATGTATCTGATGCTAGGTCCACTTGAAGAAATATTTTATGTTTGAATGGCTAGAATACAGAACTAAGCCATAATTATTTAATTGCACTGAACACTCCAAAAACCGATATGTCAAATATTTATTTCAGAATAAAAATGGTACCATGTTATGCTGCCATTTTTTTAACCAACTAAATATAAATGACATAAATGCGGAACACAAGGTACCATACAGAACACCTCTCCCCATGCATGGAATTCACTGCAGAGCATTACCCACATGCTATATTTGTCTATCTCTTTCCATCCACAAAGAATCAACATCATGATTCTCGCCCATTAAGTAAACCCTGCAGGGCATTGCACAATAAACCTGCTCAGTGCCAGGAAAGCATCACTCAAAGGTCAGTCTTGTCACCTCATCAACATGTCATTTAGCGACATTTAAAGGTCAGCAGTCAGCTCAAAGCATGAAAATGAAAGACAATGTGTGACAAGGTGGTAACGTGATGTCCTGTACATGAACAATGTGACCTAATGGCAGGATTGTGTCATTAATGTACTTACTCCACCTACACAATGGGTGTATGTGCCCTTCTAAAAATTATATATATTCTATACTGAAAATTGACTTTCTATTATAGAGGATGAAGAGCCGATGAATATAATAGCTTTACACTGTACTACTTATAGAACTCATAGAAAAGGCTCGCTAGAGCCTGGAAGCGTTAACAGCATATGCTTCAGTGTGAAGTGGGATTCTTCAAAGGATAATGAGGATGGAAAAGGCCATGGGAGACCAATCATTTGAATCCTGAAAATAGTGCTGGTTTCTTTAGGTTCATCAAGGGTTGGAGTTTGGAGCAGAAAATCCCAGCATGGGACAAGGATGTCTAAAAGCAAGTGGCTAGGCTTACTTGTGGAAGGTATGGCTAGGTAATGTCCATAAAGGGCAGCATTTCTTCCTGAAATTACGCAGCTCACATTCACTATCATCACGGTTGCCCTCCCCACCAATATCTACCAATGTAACCAGGCTGGGTTTCCAGTCAATTTCTCTAAAAAACCTGGACCCACACCAAGGGGCAGACCAAATATGAAGTAGCCAGTGCACCAACCCAGTGAACAGACCCATATGAGCACCATGTGGGAAAAGTTTATCCAAATGGATCAAAGTTCTGGTTATCTGTGCAGAAGGACAGTGACCATTTTCTTGAAGTCCAAGATTTCATCAGATGGGGCATCTAGTCATCTGCCCTCCCTGGATAAATGTGCTAGAACTGCTGGACTTCAAATTACCAAGTGATATGGTGATAGTAAGTGATATGAAACCCATGTAGGACCAGCCTTGGAGTGTTTCCTGCTGAGATCCCAGGGTAACCATCACTGCCTTGAGATGGTGTTTGTCAGCGTCAAAGATAGCTGGCCTAATAGAAATAAAAGTTTAAATCTGGCTCTATTGGAAGAATTAATGATGGCGTTACAGGTGGGGTAATGTTAGAGGTACAGGGAAGATTGGTTAGTGTTCGGGGAATAGGAATGGTTTGAGTTTGAGTAAAGGGAAGGTTAGTATTAAAGAGGAACTAAAGTCAAAAGTCACCCAAAACAAAAAAAAATGTACTTACCATCAGTCCTGCAGGTCAGTCCATTGGTCCAGAGGTGTCTTCCATCGGGTCCCACGTCGTCCCGGCATCCGTCTCCATGCTGGCGCTCCTGGTGCTGCCATCTTCTCCCTTTCTTCCTGTTTTTTCTTCCAACGTCACCCGACCCAGTTGCGAGATCGGGTGATGTAGATGGGGAAAAAACTTGCTGATCGTCCTGCACTTGCCTGAAATCAGCAACTGTTTTCCCTTTTGACAAAAGGGCTCCTTCTGCACATGCCTGGGCATGCACGGAAGGAGCGCCCAAGAATTAGGGGCGGTGCTGCACCCTCTTTTTTTTAAAATGAAAAGGGTGTTGCACTTAAAAAAAAACAAACAGAATTTTTACCTTACATAAAAGGGTTGACTACCCTTTTATGTAAAGTGAAAATTCTGAGTTTAGGTACGCTTTAGGGTTATAGGGAGGTTTGGAGTTATAGGAAAGGTTATGGAAGTTAGGAGAATAGGAAGGGTTAGTAATAATGGATAGTTAGGCTAAGTGTTACAGTTAGATTTATAGGTATAGGGGTGTATGTGTATGTGTAGGGATACTATTAGGTTTAGAACCAAGGTTACAGGAAGGGAAAATGTTTGAGGTACTGAAATGGATAGTGCTAGAATTAGGAAGTGTTAGGATTATAGAAACTATGCATATTAGGTTAGAGTAAGGGTCCTTTCCAACCCATGGTATGAAACCACATCACAACAAACAGCTGCTGTGCATCCGGTAGAGGCAAACCACACCACAGGCAGCCATATTTGCACACGGCTACAGCTAAAGCCATGACACAAATCTTCATGCAACATCCCAGAGACCAACATGCCAACATTTTGCTTTTGGGAACCACAGCGATCTGCTACATCTGCATTCAAAAATGGTTGCCAGGCTCTCTTACTTACTTAAATTGGAGAGGTTAGGGCCTACAGCATTGCTACGGCTCATGGCGGGTCAGAAATGATTCTAAGCGTTAGTGTGAAGGGGGTCTTGGGGTCAAGCATTACTTTTTGCATACAAAATTTACACTTGGTAGCTTTACTGAAGGTTAATTTGTTTTGGAGGGAAAACCATAACTCATCGTAAATAAACAAACAGAAATAAGGCTCCAAATAAAAAACTTATACACCCTAAGTTTATAGAAACCTTAGGTACAATCATGAAAAAGTTTGGGTAGGACCAAGGGTTTAGTTGTAAAACAAGGAGAAAAGGCATGGTACCATCCATGGCGAGCGTGCATGCGCATCATTGTAATATAAACGCCTCATTCCTGAAAAAAGTGAGGGCACGGTGTGCCCGCCTCACTACACCCCTGGGTAGGACAGGGGTTGGTTAATTCCCCTGTTACTGTTTGTGTATTTTCTGTCAATTTATGCTACAAAGATACAACAGGAAGTAAGAACTAAGTAGTAGTTATTCTCTTCAAAATGAGTTTATAAGTAGACATTTGTCGACAAGAAAAAGTTTTCCTGTGACAACTTTAGATTTCCGATTACTTTCTGTATTTAAGCAAAATTTAGGTTTCACTATTCACGATCAGGCAGGTTAATATTGCAGAAGGGGCAGGTGATGTCCGTTCTGCAATAATCCCCCCTATTTACCTAATCAATCTGGGTATTTGGCATGAACAACTTCAGCTTTGGTTGCCAGGATAACAAAGCTTGCCAGAAGGCGGCTGCCTGGGATCATAGCAACCAATTACCATCTACTAATGCTTTCAGTGCTCCATGGAGGATGTAGCTGGTTGCTATCGGCAACAAGTTTTGCACTACATTTCTATGTATAAATAAGGCCTTAGATCATAATGCTAAAGCTCTAATTAAAGCGCGTTTGTCCCAGCAACCTCTAAATTATTGCATTTGTGGTTTTTTAAAGCAAGTATAAGGGAATACATAGTGAGGAGAAAAAAATGTGTAGATTATCCTTTTCTTATTTTGCATATTTATTATTCATGGTCTATATAATAGGGAATGTATGGCCACCATCATTGTGGGTAATACTGTAAAGGAGCCCAATCAGAAGATTTTGACTTTTGCATTGCTGGAACTTTTAGACATGGGTGGGTCTAGAAATTTTACCTAGCATGGGGCCCAAAAATTTGTGATGGCAGCTTTGGAGGCATGGCAGGGTTGTGTAATTTGGGTTCATACGCTGTGCTAAAATATGTCTCTCTGTCTTACCCTCTTTCTCACCCGTTCACATTTCCACACCATCCAGCAACATGACCAAGTGGCCAGTAGTGGCTCCTCTCCTAACCAAGCTCCTCCAAACTTTGTCCCAATGTTCTCTGATTGACCTTGAAATCAAATATTGCTACACCTGCCACCTCCACCTTTCTCACAATAGTGTTGGATTTCTAGTTGCTATGGGTGAACTCACATACTGTTTCTACATTACTTACCTTGGGTCCTCTCTACCCCACTTACCTGCTACCTGAACCAGACTCTGAATGAGCCTTCTCACAATTCTGCTTAATACCATTGGATACCCCGTCTTGCTACCGTCACCCGCACATGACCCTTGGCTCCCACCCTAACCAGGAACATCCTCCTATTCTGGTTACTGTCACGTGTGTATAAGCTTTGCTTCCGCCTTATGTAGGGTTGTAGTTACCCTTAGGGATTCCTTGGCTTTATCCAAACCCATGGGCTCCGGGTCCTCTGTCGATCAATAATATTTGTGCACACAAGTCATAGGGCAATTGTGTGCTAGAACAGCGCATCTAAGGCTGAACAGGGGTTTGTCTATAGAGCAGTGGTCCCCAACCTTTTGGACATCATGAACCACTAAATTTATGGACTCCGGACCGCACATGCGCAGGGAGCCGTTTGTCACTCAAAGTGACATCATGATGCCAGGTCTGAGCCTGCCATGCATATGGGAGACATGGTCCATGTCCGTGGCTGGTGCACACCCCCAAGCGGGTTTCTTGTCCTGACCCTACTGGGCTGTACACCAGCCAGAGCCGCGGACCACCAAAATTTTCTCGCAGATCACAGGTTGGGGACCGCTAGAGTGTTGTGTTAGATTGATAGAATAAACTCTGGTTAATATGGACTCTGGGTCAGACCCCTAGAATATTGTTTTTATTACTGTCCATGTTATCTGAATATTCCTGTAGTGCTGGAGGACCCATGCTTCATACATAAAGCTACCATTGGACTGCGCCACCAACCAGCCAACAACTTGGTGGGAAATAAAGTTGCTGAGTGCTACTTTTAACTTTAGAGAATCTCCAAATTGCTCTATTCTGCTACTTGTTCCCCAGTTCAGGGCTTGTAAATTGTAAATATATATTGTAAATATGGCGCTGCTATTGCCAAGGATTTCCAGATGGTATTAGGGCCATTGTGAAACCACGTTTTTTTTTACTCTGTTTGAAAATTCTTTTTTAAAAGGGAGGTGGCATTTCCAGAGGTTAAACTGATTCCCCCCTGAGGTTAGTTTTTTTAAGTCAATCACATTCCTCGCCATGTGCTTTCCTTGGGAAATTGTTTATTTACTGTGAACAGAGCAAACTTAAGAAACCCCATCAACCTCTTACCAGACCTGGCTCTGCTACTGCTCTGGTGCCAATTGCACAATTACCCACTGTACCCAAAGGACAACATGCGTTCAGCTTAGTATAATAATGCTATTTTACTTAATGTTTCCAGTGAATGCATGTTAATTATGGCTTCCACTTTTGCCCTTTTGACAACGGAGGGCCGAATGATTGATGAAGGGAAGTAACGCTCTCTGGTGACACCATTCCAGCACTGTACGACCGAATCACAGCAACTGTGTTGTACAAAGATGAGCCTATAGGCCATGGCACATATGGAGGACAAAGGGTTAACATCGCTCTGTTGGGTCCTGGCACGGAACCAAGGGCTGTCATAGATGCCATGTCCGTAGCTCTGATGAGTCCCAGATACACAGGGCGTTGATGGAATTTCTGTATTGTAAAGCTGTCCCTGGTAATATTTTCCTGACAGTAACATTCATTTCCAGTCATTTCCTAACTGCAAATTTAATCTTGACAGACCGAACCCGGGTCATTTATCTCATAAAAACATGCAATTCAAAGGCATTTGTCCATATTATATGGACGACTGTAATGACAGGCCCCCGGTCAGCCAATCCATAAATAAAAAGAGCTTTTATTATCTACATACGATTTGTCACTCAGTAAAAATCTGCAGATCCCAGCAGGAAACCTCCTTTTATAAGATTGAAACTCAATAATACTTTGATGGGGGTATTTATTAAAATCTCATAGATTCATGCTAGTTATCGGACAATAGAGAGGGCAACAGGGGCCATAGACAGGGGGATAGACATATCTAAATCTAAAGAAGCCAGGGAGCACTGCATACTGTGTACCTTCACAACTAGCTTCCAGCTGATAATTGCATGCCAATCCCAAATCAACACCTGAGGGCAGTTGTTAAGGTACACATTAGACAGCACATTAGACAGCATGAACAAGCCTCATAAAGCAGTGCAGCATTGGATCAAATGAAGCATTAGGTGGACTTCACTGGCAGGATCTACAGGTAATTGTGAGACTCTGTAGGGGGATTTAGGGTACACTTTAGTGGTGCAGCACTTTTTTTATTAGGAGGTAATGGTTCTACTTTACAATATTATATATGCAACTGCTTCACATATGGAAAATAAAATCCCTGGTTCGGAACACATCAAATTGATGCATCCAGCAATCAAAACTTATGGAAAAAGAGGGAAGAAAGCTTTAAGCTGCCACTGCTAGCTTTGTACAGCTTTTAATGAACCCTCCATGTTCTATGATATGTAATAAACAAGACCACTATGGGGCTTTTAATTCCTATACATGCCCAAGGACAAAAATGTATATGTGAAAATCTCAAACAATGTTACACGTTTTATCTTTTTCCTTCCACAAAGCGACTTATCTGTGTAATGCAGATGAGAAGAAAAGGAGGTGTTTGTAGTTTATATGAAGAAGCAACCTAGTGTGGCAACATTTCTTCTCAATAGAAGCAGTGCGGTGAATGTTGCCACCCTAGGACAGGAAATGAAATCTTGGCTGAATCACCAGCCTGGAGGAATAAGCAAAAAGCCTAAAAAAAAGTATGCAGCCACAAAATGAAAATGTAGAACAGCAATATCATACATTTTCGTGTTTACCGTGGCCATAACATGTCCATAGCCACATAATATATGACCACAGACAATTTTTACTGTTCTGCTTTTAATAAAAAGGTTTATTCAAAGATCAATTGCCAGGATTCTAATCTTGTGAACAGGTTAGCCGGAACAGATGAAGCAAGCTCACAGCAGAGCGGATTTTTAATTATTTGAGAACTTTTTAATTATTCTTTGTGACTTCAGGGAGTTTGATGTGATTAAATAAGAATTCTGTAAAGGATAACAATGGTAATCCTAAATAACATTAGATTATCAGCACTCTGAGGTTTTTGTGTACAACATACTTATCTTTCAAATTAGCTCCCATTAGCCGAGACAAAAGGGGGTACCAATGTAAAAAGTTTGCTGGGTGAAAACAAAAAAAAAACAAATTCACCCTCAAGATTTAAAAAGATTTGTTCTGCATTTTTAGGAAGGATTCCCAGTATTTAAAACCAAATATTCCCTGGGCAAATCTTGTTAAATTTAAATCTTGAATGTCCATTGGATGTGGAATGTACAGCAGCACTCTTCCAGCATCAGGTTCCATCCTGTGTAGTGATGGGTGAATATACTCACCTACTCTTTGCAGATGAACGAGAGCAATTGAAGTCTATAGGAGGTAAAAATTGCTATAAAGTTTTCATTTTTAAGGTGACTAAAACAAACTGCCATGGGGGACAAATACCAATGCAATATTTAAAAAAACATCTGTACAGCAGGATGGGGTATTTTAGAGGGCACCATTAAAAACACACAAATCCTTTAAATATTCATAGATCTTCCGTGTGGCCCCCACCCTCTGGAGAATACTGGCCCACCACCAGCAGAAGCAGGTTGGTATTCCCCTAAGTAAAATGTGCTGTATGCATGGAAAGAATAACTACAATCCAACATGCTCCTTGCCAACATGGTATGTTGGCTTTTTTTTCCTTTTAAACAACAAGCTGCATTTTCAGGTACATAGTTTTACATATTTTCATATTACTTACATTTTTCACCCACTATTATAAATCTGTGTTCTTGGAGTTATCCTTTATGCATACAAAGGACATGGAACAGCATAAATTCATGGAGTGATGCTCCACCTGGTGGGCAAACTCAGTAACAAAGTCACAAATATTTACCATAACTTGATCTTTGCATAGGTAATATTATTATTATTATCATTATTATTATTATCCCAATTGCCCCTCTGAACTGAACGGAATAATTATCTTTCTGTCATTCCTTCTCAATCTCTTTCTTAAAAAATGCATTGTTTAACTATCAAAATGCTTTACTGTATTAAACCTTTCATCCTAGCGTCTTAATTATTGAATTTGTAATATATTTGTAACATAAAAGAAAGGTAGTTATAAAAAATACACATATTTAGTTTAACTTTGCGAAATGTATGTGGGTATTAATTAATTGGTAGGTATATCAGCAAAAACTGATAAAGCTTGAACTCCAGACAGATACCTATTATTATTATTATTATATTAATAATGAACAGTATTTATATAGTGCAAACATATTATGCAGCGCTGTACAATAAATAGGGGTTGCAAATGTCCGACAGATACAGACAGTGACACAGGAGGAGGGGAGGACGCTGCCCACAAGCGATTACCTTAGTGGGCTGCATTTAGAAATGACTTGAAAAGAGAGCATGGAATTCAACTCCACCCAAAACTTAGGGTAAGATAGAAAGAGCATAGCTTTCAAATGTCCCATATTTTGAGAAAATGTCCTTATTTGAAATAAGATGCAGAGGACAGAAGAATGTAATCAGTTTAGGGGTCAGAATTATATACTGCATGAGAATAAAGAGTCAAAAATATGCAAAGCAGGGTGCAGGGTTTACTAGTCAAAAATATAGAATGTAAGTAGCATGAGCATGCGTAGCAACCTATAGCACAGTATTTACCAGAGTGCAGGGTTCCGAAGTTAGTAACATAGTATGTAACAGGGTGCCGAGAGATCAATAGTTAGTAATAAAGTATGTAACAGAGTGCAGGGGTCAGCAGTTAGTATCATAGTATATACTAGAGTGCAGGGTTCCGAAGTTAGTAACATAGTATGTAACAGAGTGCAGAGGTCAATATTTAGAAAAATAGTATATAACAGAGTGTAGGGGTCAGTTGTTAGTAACATAGTATGTAACAGGGTGCCGAGAGATCAGTAGTTAGTAACATAGTATGTAACAGAGTGCAGGGGTCAGTAGTTAGTCTCACAGTATATAATAGAGTGCAGGGGTCCAAAGTTAGTAACATAGTATGTAACAGACTGCAGGGGTCCGAAGTTAGTAACATAGTAAGTAATGGAGTGCAGGGGTCAGTAGTTAGTAACATAGTATGTAACAGAGTGCAGGGGTCAGTAGTTAGTAACATAGTATGTAACAGGGTGCCGAGAGATCAATAGTTAGTAATATAGTATGTAACAGAGTGCAGGGGTCAGCAGTTAGTATCATAGTATATACTAGAGTGCAGGGTTCCGAAGTTAGTAACATAGTAAGTATTGGAGTGCAGGGGTCAGTAGTTAGTAACATAGTATGTAACAGAGTGCAGGGATCAGCCGTTAGTAACATAGTATGTAACAGAGGGCAGGGGTCAGTAGTTAGTAACATAGTATTTAACAGAATGCAGAGGTCAGTAGCTAGTAACTAGTATGTAATAGAGTACAGGGGTCAGTAGGTATTACCATAGTATATAACAAAGTGCAGGGGTCAGTAGTTAGTAACAGAGTGCAGGGGTCAGTAGTTAGTAACAGAGTGCAGGAGTCAGTAGTTAGTAGTGTTGGTCAAATAGCTCACTATTCGATTCGGCAGCTATTCGCTCAAATATAGCAAAAAAATTCGGGTGGTCGAACATTGAATTCGAACACCATTAAAGTCAATGGGAGGAAAAATTAGGATTTTTTTCAGCACTGTGTAGAGCTTCTACAGCCTCCAAACAGATGTAAAAAGATACATTAAAGTTCCCACGGTCCAGGAATCCCACAATGACATTATGATTCATAATGTCATTGTCGGATAACCTGTAAAAAATAAAAAAAAAGAACAAGTTTAAAACAAAGGCATTATTTCCTAAATAATTTAGGAAAAAAAAATTCGAATCCCGTGTTTTTCGGGTCGGGTCTACCCGAATTTGAACAGCCATATTCGGGTCGAATATAGGGACAACCCGAATTCGAACATCAACACTAGTAGTTAGTAACATAGTATATACCAGAGTGCTGGGGTCAGTAGTTAGTAACATAGTATATACCAGAGTGTAGGGGTCAGTAGTTAGTAACATAGTATGTAACAGAGTGAAGGGGTCAGTAGTTAGTAACAGTATATAGCAGAGGGCAGGGGTTAGTAGTAACTAACACAGTATAAAACAGACTGTAGGGGTCAATAATTAGTAACATAGTATGTAACAGAGTGAAGGGGTCTGTAGTTAGTAACATAGTATGTAACAGAGTGCAGAGGTCTGTAGTTAGTAACATAGTATGTAACAGAGTGCAGATGTCTGTAGTTAGTAACATTGTATGTAACAGAATGCAGGGATCAGTAGTTAGTAACATAGTATATAACAGAGAACAGGGGTCAGTAGTTCATACCAAAGCGGAGTGCAGAGATCAGTAGTTTGTAATATAGTATATAACAGATTGCAGGTCAGTAGTAAGTAACTTATATGAATCAAAGTGTAAGGGTCAGTGGTTAGTATCATAATATGTAACAGAGTGCAGGGGTCCATAGTTAGTAACATAATATGTAACAGAATGTAGGGGTCAGTAGTTAGAATCATGTATGTAACAGAATGTAGGGGTCAGTAGTTAGAATCATGTATGTAACAGAGTGCAGGGATCAGTAGTTAGAATCATGTATGTAACAGAGTGCAGGGATCAGTAGTTAATAGCATAGTATGTAACAGAGTGCAGGGGTCAATAGTTAGTAACATAGTATATAACAAAGTGCAGGGGTCAGTAGTTAGTAACATAGTATATAACAGAATGCAGGGTTCAGTAGCAGGTAACATACTAAATAACAGATTGCAGGGGTCAGTAGATAGCAACTTATGTGTAACAAAGTGTAGGGGTCAGTGCTTAG